>NW_009920263.1:0-2426 GCF_000696875.1 Nestor notabilis | reverse complement strand
TCTTTCCCTTTAAAAGAAATGAAAACTTAATTCAATAATAAATGAGCTCCAGCTCGGCATAAGAGTCACTTAACTTAAATCTTTTTGTAGAGGTTCCCACTTAAGCAGCTTGAAAGACAGTAAATCACGTTGGGGAACGGACATCCCAGCTTCATTGCCACGCTGCGGAGCACTGAATTAATGGCCACCTCTTTAGAATGTATGGATGTGCCTCCCAGCTGCCGGGCCTGACAGTGTTATAGCTCAATTAATGTGATTTTGATGTAATTGCAGATAGGGAACATAGCGCCTAAAAATTATATTTTGCCATAAGAATTATATTTTATCATCCAGATGTGGGGATGAATATGTTAAGTAATGGGGCTTCTACCTATTTTTATTTTCTGGTAACTTATTTAACAGAGAATAATGTGGTCTAGTTGCTGCCAGTTGCAACTGCTCAAAGGTCTGCACAGGAAGCAATACGTTGTGGTTGCTTAGCCTGCTTGTGGCTAGTGTGTCAACTGATTTTATTGTCTTCTCCAGCAGTGCTCATGACATGCTGTAGGAATGTCTCCTTGGCTCAGAGCAAGCAGGTAGATGTTGGAGGTGGTTTTTGTCCTAGGCGCAAGTATTAGTTACCGTGATTCTGCTGCACTCACTTGTTGACCACAAAAACTCTTAATCGATAAAAAGGAAAGCAGAGAAGACTTTCAGATTATTTCTGAAAGCTTGCATGGCAATGAGATGGAAAAGGAAGATGCAGAAAGGGTTACTGCAATGAGGTTATACAGGACACTTAGCATTTTAGACTGTGAGCCTTCTAGGGCAGAGGTTATCTTTTCTGTGCCCACACAGGAAGGTTACAGGAAGTTACAGGGTTAAGTGATATTTGGTTCCTGGATTCCCCTAATACTCTGGAGTAAGAGAAAAGGTAAAGTGAATTCATATTCACAGAAATCTGTATTTTCATGCTTACGTATTTTATTAAAAAATACCCAAACAACAAAACCTATATAAACACATTTGTTTGCACTAAGGAGATAGAAGACAGCATGTAGAGAATAAACATAGGAACAGGTAAAAGTTGTACCCAAACTGCTAGGTCGAACTGGCAGGCATTATAACAGATTTACAGAAGTAAATGATAATAAAATTGAAGCTTTTCCCTGTAGGTGAGCTCTGAGCTGATCAGTAAGGCTCCTGCCGCTTGGTTATAAAGGTTGTTCAAGATGCGCATCATCCTCTCTGACCTCAGTAAAATAACTACAAAGATCTCCTTATCCTTTTATTACAACGTGAAATAACATGGACTCAGACAGGTATGAAAAACAGTGGCAGCTGACCCGTTTGGTGTTTACCCCTTTTTAATACTAATACTTCCTCTGCTATTTGACTGGTTTATTTGCTGTAATTTCAGACGTCTCATTAGCATCGTACTTTAGGGCAGCCCCAGTACTTGTCTGTCAGCCATCGTTTGCTCTTCAGAGATTCACAGAGCACCTACAATTCGTTGTCAGTTACTGTTGTGACTGTAAATCCCTGTGCTCTGATCACCCACTATGGTGTCTCAGCTCCTATAGGCTCCAGGACTTTGATTCCTTGTGATGTCTACAGCAAATATCTTGAAAGGGCTGGCTTCTCATCCACTTCAGCAAAGGCAAATCCCTTGATATACCCTTGAAACACAATTTTCAAGGTACTTAACCACCTAGTACTTTCAGAAGGTTTCATTTTAGATAGGTTCTCTGTTTAATACAAGTAGAGCTTTATACACTGTCTGATATTACACAGAGCTTTCATGGGAGATGGACCAAGGCTTCCCTTTTCCTGTTTCTTGGTGTGCTTCTTTCACATGCCACAGTGGGAACAGAGGGGGAAAAAGGATTTTTGGGGAATGAAAAAAAAGCACATGAGAAACACGATTGTGAAACCTCAACAGCTGGCAGGGAGTCAAACTGTATATCCCAAACCCCTCGTTTTGTGTGTGTAGTTTCAAGCTGACTGGATTGCGAGTTGACTAGATCCTTTTACTGTCTGAATAGGTCACAGTAAATTAAGGTGGAGAAATCTTGTCTGCTAATATCCCGACCTCTGGGCAGCTATTAATGGATGGTGCCCAATTTCTAATGCATTTATTAGGAGATTAGCAATAATGTGGCAATATTTTACCTTGTATTGACGCCATTACCTCATGTTATAAGCCTTTGACCTCGCACTGCGAGGTCCCTGAGGTCTCGGGGGCTGAATGTGGGTTGATGTGTGCCCACACAGGCCGTGTTTATAGTCTCTTTTCTCTTGTCTAGAAAGATGGCAAGACAGCAGAAACGCTGCCAGCCCTCGCCGCCGCGGAGGGATGCCAGAAATGACTTTGTTTTGTGGTGACTCGATGCGTGTCTGAGCGGGACGCGGCTCTCGCCGGAGAGCGGCCGGGCGCAGTGCGCGGC
>NW_009920262.1:0-8303 GCF_000696875.1 Nestor notabilis | reverse complement strand
CAGGCTGCTCCATCCAGTCTCCTCTCAGCCTGTGTTTGTGGCGGGGATTGCCCTGATCCATGTGTAGAACTTTGCACTCAGGTCAGTATGACCTAAGAAAGAGGTCTCTGGTCCTGAAGTCCCTTATTCAGTCTCTGAGTTTATCACAGATATAGTTGCTGTTCCCTCAGGTTAGGATTTGAACCCCACGTTGCTCAGGCTTCAAATTCAGGAGCAGAAAGCAGCAGGCCTGGATGCTCTCAGTAGTATTCAGCACCAAAACACCAAGCAGCAAGCTCTCAGTGCACTGTACAGATGTACTAGATTTACTCCTGATGAAGATGTTTTCCTACTTTTGGCTGCTGATAATTGATGGGCTGTACCCTCAAGGGCAGTAAATCTCAGCAAGTCAGATTTATGAGGACCCTTATGTTTATTTGGCAGCATGACGCTTGTTACAGGGATAAACTGAGCGAGCAGGGGAAAAGCTGACACCTTGAAAAATGCAGTATCCTATTTCTCAACTGGACTCCTGCAGTGTTAGAGCCATAAAACTTTCCTTCTTGTTACGTGGGACAAGAGGCTTGAAGAACTTGATTTTGGTGGGGAGCTGAGGACTGGGAGACGTGCAGGTGTTTCCTCAGGGACGAATCCCAAGGCAGATTTGTCCTCCCGTGCTGGAGGGATATTGCACGTTTTTGTCAAGTGCCTGATTAAGTTTGACATTTGAAAATAGAACTTCACACAGAAATAAGTACTGTACTTGTGAGTATTTAATTAAGATGTTTAGTTCCTGTCAAGGTTGGTAGTTTCTCTTTCCTGTTAAGGGCAATACATCTTCCACTGTTGAAATCATAGAAACGTGTACTTAACCTTTAATCGTCATTCCATTTACATAGAATTCTGATGAACAACTTTTAAAGTTCAGGAGCTGCAACGAAATGCAATTAAAGCCCTTTTGGAGGCTGTTATTAAGAGCTGGCATTTAATGAAGACTGGGGGCACACCACTGGTATCATCTACATTAGAGCAGGATGGCTTCAGCAATTAGTTGAAGGCATGAAATACATGGAGTGTGCTGTATTACCCATGGGTTAACATGGTTGGTATTTGAAGAGCATGCTGCCTTCTCCTCTCTTTGCTGTTGCTGGATTCTGTGTGCCAGTTTGAGCAGCAGAAGCTCAGATGAGGTGGGTTTAAGCATAGCACTGCTCCTCCTACACATTAGAGTTGCATATTTCTTCCCTAAGAAGATGCTTTGAAAGGTGTGTGGATGGTAGACATATAACGTGAGCAAAGATATCCTCTGTCTTTGTGATACAAAAATGTTTAGCTTTCCTTCAGTCATAAACATAAGTTTGTCTCCTCCCCCTCTCTAAGCTATGCAGAACCAGTGAAGCTCAACTAAATTATAATTGCAGAGCAGAAAGCTGCACTCAATTACCTGTTCAGCTCTTACACTCCTCCTTGACCTTTTTATATGCTACATGAACAAAAAGTCCAGTCAAACTGGAAGACAGCATGTTTAAATCTCGCAGGGAAATACTTATGTTTGTGCTGGCTATGAAGCAAGTGGTAATTATGCCTTTCTGTTCTTTGCTTTTTGGTCCATTTTAGAATACATGTGGTTAGTTACCCATCCTCTGCATCATACTGGACTGTCTGTATTCTACAACTTCTCATTGCTCATATCAGAAGGACTGTGCTAAAGATCATTATATAAGTATAGAATGGTTTGGGATGGAAAGGACCACAAAGAACATCCCATTCCAACCCCCTGTCATGGGCAGGGACACCTTCCACTAGAGCAGGTTGCACCAAGCCCCATCCATGGCATACATCCAAAACATGGATTTTCTTTGGAGGAAGTGACTTATCCTGCTGGCAACCTGTGCTGCCCACCTTCATTTGGGCCTTTTTGTGGTTTTCTTTTGAGGGTCTGATACAAACCAAGCAAGCAGCCTGGGTACTTGGATCATTTCTTGTAGCATGATCTGTATTTGCAGAGCAGCTGAGGTGCCTGGAGTAAAATAAATGCTGTCTGGTTGGTTTATGACCCAGTTATTCAAGTTGACTATTGGGAGCTTAAATAAATTTGTCACCAGTATTTGTTCCTCTCTTATTAAATAAAGAAAATAGCAGAACTACTGGGAAAGATGGAAAATAAGACAGCCCAGCTCCTGCTCTGCTTTATGGAGGCCAAATGACTAAATTTCAGTGCAAATGGCTTCAAGCTTTATGTGTCACTAAACTGGAAATGACCTTCATGTACCTTTGTATGAGCTGGTACAGATTGTTTGTTATGTGGATATTAAAGCAACTGAAGTTAGAAAGCAATTGCAAAGCCCCCCGTGAGGACTTGAGGGAGTGGTGGCCCTCCTTCAGCACGTGCCTGCTCACATCTTGCAGGAGGTAAGGTTACCGGCTGTAGTCTCTCAGCAGCTTTTTCTTTTAGGTGCTTGTTTTCTGAGCTCCAAGTGTAAGTTAAGATAACACTTACGACATTGATGCTGTGCAGAGGAGTGGGGTCAAGTTAGTAACGGGAGGTTCTAATGGACAACAGGCTCAATAGGAGCTGCTTCTGCAGCAAAGAGCCAACAGGGTGCTGGGGAGCATCAACACGGGCATCACCAGCACAGATAAAGATGTCATTGTCCCGCTCGGTGCTTCTCAGACCACACCTGGAATACTGGGTTCAGTTTTGATCCCCACTGTACATGTGAACAGGCTGGAGCAGGTCTGGAGAACAACCACGAAGATGATCAAAGGGCTGGGAAGCTGTGTGAGGGAAGGCTAAGAGCTGGGTTTGTTCAGCCTGGAGAGAAGGTGGCTCAGGGGAGACCTTATCCCAGTGTTCCAGTATTTAAAGGGTGGCTACAAAGGAGATGGAGACTCCCTTTTGAACAAGAGTCACATGGAAAAGGCGAGGGGTGATGGGCACAAGTTACTCCTGGGGAGATTCTGGTTGGACACAAAGGAACATTTTTCACCATGAGAGCAATCAGCCACTGGAATAATCTCCCCAGGGAAGTGGTGCATTCCCCAGTGCTGGACACTGTTAAGATTCGGCTGCACAGGGTGCTGGGACATGTAGTCTAGGTCATACTTTGCCTAGAAACGTTGGAGCAGATGATCTTTGAGGGAGCTTCCAACCTCTATTTCTATGAGTCTGTGATAATGACACACCACAGGGGTGTTGATACAACAGAGGGTCAAATTAGTGAACACGTGCAGCAAACCCCACTGTTGAAATCACTGTGTTGGGCACGTGTTACTCAACCAAATCCCTCTCTGGATTGATTTGTAAGCTGTTGTGGAAGGAAGACAAATGAGGGCTGGCTCATTCGAGGAGCCCCCAGCCTGATGCTGATGGCTGTGAGAGCACAGAATGGTTTCTGCTTTTGCTGTGCTAGCAACTGTGAAACCCATTCCATCGGTGTATGTGTCTCGAGTGACTTCACCTCATCTATACACCAAGCAGAGGCAGAGCCTGTGGTGCTGAGGATATAAAGTCCATGTACACGGTACCAAAAGCTTGTGAAATGAGAAGGTTCTGGTTTCCAAAGCAATGAGCAGGATTCATTGCCCATAAAAGCAGCTTTTAAGAAGTGGTGTTCTGAAAGTAGTTTGGAGGTTCCTTCCCTCCCTCCCTCCCTCTCTTCCTCCCTGGAGGTAGGTGCACATTCACAGGTTTACAGTAATAGTTGTGCTAATTCACAATTAGCATTTATAATGAATGTGGTAGCACTGGCAGTGATAGTGTTATCTCAAGAGTTCTGGGGTTATTTCTTACTCTTTTTATGCCCAAGAATGAAAACCAAAAGGGATTCTGCCTTCTTGTACAATAATGGGATTGGGCAATGCCTTGAGAGAATTAATTGTGGCAGGGTTTTTATTATTCTGTTTCAGTTAAATTAATTTCATGGCCAGCAAGAGGATTAGATAAAGCAGGTTGTGCAGCATGAAGCAGTATTCACAGCACCTAAAAATTGGCTTTGTTCTTGCAGACTTACCTTATTGCTTTGTCCTTGGTCGTGTTTGCCACGTGTGGACTCTACCCCTCTTCTTGACATGGTACAACTCACACAGGAGGCTCCATGCTCATAGTATTCAATCAGTTGTTACATTTTTGGGGGTTAAATTCCACAATTATAGTAGTATTTTAATTATGAAGAGTTTTAATAGAGCAAATCACTGGGTCATTGGCCACAAACTGCTGTCTTCATAGAGTGATGGTGCTTTTCGTGCTTTATTCTGGCACTTTGCTGGTAGGTACCTCTAGAGCTTCCTGAATGATGCCTATTTTTGTACGTTTACCAAAAAGTAAGTGCATCCTACTTGAACTCCCAGCTTCTTCCTTCCAGGAATCATTTGCTTTTAGTTTCACTGCCCCTGAAATCATCATCTCAGTAATGTTGTGCCTTTCCTCAATGCAGGCACTGTTGTTTGCTGTCCCCGGGCATCTTTGTGCATCCCACTCATGGGATGCAGGATAATTTGAATCTGCTGTTCTGTTTATAACCAACTTTCCTCATTGAGATCCTATTAGGAAATATCTCTACTGCTTTGTAATCTTGACTTCTGGTTCCTCCTGCTTGGTGTAACTGAACTGGAACTCCAGAGCCTTCATGTAAGCCTCTTCCTCCTTATAACTCAGGAGGAGTCTAAGATGTGTTGGTCCAGCTGAAATGCCAGTTTCTGCAGCTGCCCGGTGTGTCAAAGTAATAAGCTGAAAATAAATCTCACTTTCAATTGCTAGTTCTAAATGTATTGAGATGAGCTCTTGGGCTCATCATATTGAGATGAGCTCTTCCCTGGGAGGGTGCTGAGGCGCTGGCACAGGGTGCCCAGAGAAGCTGTGGCTGCCCCATCCCTGGCAGTGTTCAAGGCCAGGTTGGACACAGGGGCTTGGAGCAACCTGCTCTGGTGGAAGGTGTCCCTGCCCGGGGCAGGGGTTGGAGCTGGAGGATCTTAATGTCACTTCCAACACAACCCATCCTGTGATTCTGTGATTCCTAGATGCTGAGAGTATTGAGTTGTTTTTGCCTTTTAAGTTTCCTCGAAGTATAGGTGGAGTAACCTGCATCAGTAGTTTCATGCTCAGTGGTTGCCAAAGACAAGCCTGGGTGAGAAGTTTCTACGGGCACAACCCTGTTCACCAAACACAGATGTTACCAGTAGCTGGTTTTATGTCCTGTATCAACTGGAAATGGTAACTAAAGGTGCTGCGTAGCAATAACACTTTGAAATCTAATGGTTCCTTCGTGCAAGAGCCTGAGAGTTGCCTTGAATGCTGCAAGAGCAGAGCCCCAGATGATAAGGAGCTGTTGTGATCTTCTCCCCTGACCTCTGTGTAAAAC
The DNA here is from genome assembly GCF_000696875.1 of Nestor notabilis. Lineage (NCBI taxonomy): Eukaryota > Metazoa > Chordata > Aves > Psittaciformes > Psittacidae > Nestor > Nestor notabilis. The sequence goes on along the minus strand of NW_009920262.1, from coordinate 2,964 downwards.
AAGCCATGGTCCTTTCTTCAATATATTCCTGCCTGAAAGAGAGCACGTGCTTTAGGCATCCAGTCTCGACTGGGGTGTGGGGGAAACAGTGACAGACAATAGAGTGTAACCTTTGATGTAAGTGGTTAATTATGCTCTGGGAATGTTTGCCCAAGCATTCATCACAGTCTGTCCAGCTTCAACTTTCCAGCCTTTGGAGTTTTTGATAAAAAATTCATTAGTGAAGATGTTTTTCATCAGTTCAGTGCCCTCCGATGCGCACTTGCAGGCTGCTGCTCTAACCTCTTTGCCTTCTCTTCGCTAAGCTAATGAGACTGAGCTCGTGGCTTCTGGGTGTTCCACTCTAAGTAATGCCTGCCAGTCTTTTAATAACCTCCAGGCTTCTTACGAGCACCCTTCCACCCCCTTCTTCCCTCATCTCTCATTGTTTCTGAGTGCCAGGCTCTTATTTGGCATTCCAGATGTGACACTAGTATGGAGTGCTGCTGTAAACTTTTACTTCTGACAAAGCTCTCTGCTTTATATAAGCCATTTCCAATTAGCTAATTAATACCCATCATCTCAGTGGGACCATCTCTGGCTCTTGATTAGCTTCAATATTCCCAAATTTGCTGGAGTCACAATTTTACACAATAATCCTATAGTCTGTGATTTCATTTTTTCCCCCTAGGTGTAAAGATTTACCTCTGCTGACATTGAAACCTTACAGGAGATTGATAATACTGTGAAAAATAACAATAATGAAAAAGAAAATTATATTCTGTTATCCATAGAACCCCAGACTAGTTTGTGTTGGAAGGGACCTTAAAGCTCCCCCAGCTCCAACCCCTGCCCCGGGCAGGGACACCTTCCACTAGAGCAGGTTGCTCCAAGCCCCTGTGTCCAACCTGGCCTTGAACACTGCCAGGGATGGGGCAGCCACAGCTTCTCTGGGCACCCTGTGCCAGCGCCTCAGCACCCTCACAGGGAAGAGCTTCTGCCTCAGAGCTCATCTCAGTCTCCCCTCTGGCAGGTTAAAACCATTGCCCTTGTCCTGTCCCTACATCCCTTGTCCAAAGCCCCTCTCCAGGTCTCCTGGAGCCCCTTTAGGCACTGGAGCTGCTCTAAGGTGTCCCCTTCAGGAGCCTTCTCTTCTCCAGGCTGAACAAGCTGTATTCCCTTTATTATTTGCCTTTTTTTTTTTTGCCCCAAAACATTATATTTTTCAAACCTTCTGTAGTCATTATTTCCATAGGAATTTGACATGGGAAAAGTTCTGGTCCATTCAGAAAGGGATTGCTGTAGCCACATTTGAACATGCTTTCATTCTCTGATTTGGCTTCTTCTAATTACTGTCATTTCAAAAATGAAGAACTTGGGCTGAAAATTACTTTTCTATCTAATAAAAGATAAGTGTTGTGGAGCAGTACTGTATTTCCCTTGGAATACAGAGGAATAGAGGAATTAAGCTTTCCAGGACCTTGCAAAATCCAGTATTGATGGTCTTCTCATTTCCTTTTCTAAGTTAAGGACCATGTCAGGTGCCTGCCCAGTTTTCTTCTAGGAGATGCTGTATTGACTTTGAGTGTTCCGGCTTTTGCCAGATCCTTGGTGGAAATATAACTTTATCTCTGTTAATTTAAGCCTAAATTTGTCATCATTATAAGAATACTGTTTAGCTAAGATCTGCGTTCTGTAAATCCATGTCATCAGGCATGAATTCTATTATTCTTCCTTAATTCTGTATTAATAGAGTCTTCTATCATCTGTTGTGCGACTTTGTCCCTGATCAATGTGGGGTGGAGAGGCTAGTAATTACCTGCTTATCCCATTTACCCTCACAAAATTCATGGTGTGGTGTTAGTTTTTATCTGATTTTCTGGACCCCTGAAATCCATGAAGGCCTAATGAAAATCAGTGTTAAAGGTGTGGAGTCTGGAAGTGTCATGATTTCCTGAGGGACCAAACTGTTCACACTCCAGCATCCACCTTAATTCAGAATGTATGAGGGTGTAGAATACCTATTTGCAGCTTTTAATTGATGGAGTAGAGCTTGTTCAGAGCTGAGGCCTCCTATCCACAACCTTACAAGAGGTACAAATGAGGAATGAATGTAGCTGTCACCCCGCGGCCGTGCATGTTTTATTGCCCGTGCGTTGTTCGTAGGTCAATCTTGGCTATGATAAGGTGTAATGACTTACACAACATCTCGTGGGGCTCAGCTGAAGAAGAGAAATGTGGATCTGGAGAGTCACAGGCAAGTGCAAGCAGACAAAGAAGCAAATTAGTCCTTACCCCCTTGCAGTTCAGAGGCAGTGTAGTGTCGGTTGTTATCAGATCACTGTGATAGACGGGCTCCACATACTGATACGACCTTTTGTAATCTGAGAATTTAATTAAGCCTCCAAATCCATAAGTATTGCTTTTTTCATCAAATACTTCATACTAATTTTCATTTCTCGGTTGAAGAAGGAGTGCTTTGTTCTCTTCCTTCAATGTACAGCTTTATTTGTTTGACATTGATAGAAAAACACTACATGGATGGCAGAATTCAAGCACGGAGGCAGAAAGTCAAAGCTCTTGTTATAGATGAATGGGATGTTGCAAACTTTGCAGTCACTCATAAATCTTGCTGTACGTCCATGTGATTAATGTCTAACAAGGGTTTTGATTGATGGCTTAGTAACTGCTAATCAGGTGTTATGGGACCAAATCATGAAATCCCCCACTTGGTTGGTTAAGGAAAGCTCCAGTTCGCTGAGATAGGCAGGAAAATGCCTGGTTTCACTTTTCTTTTAAGTGGATTTTAAAGTTTTAGCTTGCTGTGGATTTTAATAAGCACATGGCCAGGTCACAGCTACTAACATTGAAATATGGAACTTATTAAAATCCTCTATGAGGACTAGGAGAGAAGAACAACTAGATAACATTGACTGTCCAGCCGTGGGGAGTAGATTCATGGAATCCCAGCCTGGTTTGTGTTGG
>NW_009920261.1:13927-19347 GCF_000696875.1 Nestor notabilis | reverse complement strand
GGCGCGGGTCGGCACGAGGGCTGCTGCGTGCGCCGCTCTGCCTGCGCGCACGGCGCTGTGGGGGAGCTCGGGGTGTTTGCTCCCCGCAATGAGTAAGAACGAGTCGGAAGGGGTTTGCTTTCTTCGTGACCCCCTGGGTGACAAGGAGCGCGCCGGGGTGGGCAGGTAGGCAGCTCCCCCAGTCCTCAGCGCTTCTGGAGCCATGCCCCAGCAGAGACAGGCTGAGCCGGGGGAAGGTTGGCAACCTGGGCCACATCTCACCTGTCCTCCACTGGCATTCTGCTCCCTGTTTTGTCGCTTGCACCGTACGAGTCGTCCGTACAGGACCATCGAACAGAAGGAATAACCCTTCACATCTGCATCACCTCACTGGTGTAAACAGCCCTGCGAGGAGCACTGTCTTGACAGATCCAAAACCACCGTGCTCCCCCGAAGGGCATTATCAGTGCACTTACTGAAGTAACAAACTTGAATGGAGAGAGAGATAGATGGTCACAAATGTTCATGTATAAATAGTCAATTTTTACAATCTACTTAATTACCATGTTCTCTTTAAGCCCTCTCCTATCCACGAAGTTTCAGAAGGGTTTGTGTTCTGGCACACCAAGATTTGTCCTATTTTCATGTTTAGGTGCCCTATAAAATTTTTAAGGGTTGTACAGAGCATCTCCTAATGCGACCTGCTACTCATATTGCCAGCATAACTGCCGTTACAAGGGAAGAATGGCTTTTAAGATGTACTCATCTGATCCCCTCAGGTAATCAAAGTCCAGTAATTTCTGTCTGGATCCAAAGCCGGAGCCGGTTGCTGCTGCTGCATGGTTATGATTGTTGCCCCCTAACATTTTCGCACCTCAAGCTGGTGCTTCTTTCAAGATACTGCCATTGAGAAGGCAAATAAATTCCAAATCTTCCTTTACAATTACCAATCATTTGGCAAGGCGCCCTAGGGAAGTCAAAGAGCCTTCTATGTAATGACTCTAAAACTGCCTTATTTGTGAACAAGTGCCGATGGACACATGAAGACAGTGTTTCTGCTTTCTGAAATCATGTGAAAATACATGAACAATAACAAGCACTAATGTCTGTCTCAGGCAAAGGTGGTTTTGGCTGGTTTGTCTCAAAGTTTAAACCTTTGCACAGAATATGGAGCAGAGGAAAATTGTAACAAGCACAAGCGATTACATGGCCTAGTGTGCAGGAGCTGGTAGCTTTGTGCACAGTGAACTTCTTTAAAGTTGCTTCAGTGAAAACCAGACCTAAAAGGTAGGCATTTATTACCAGCTGTTGTCTAGAGCTAAGAATTTAGCAAAATATGAGTGATAAGGAGGTTCTGATTATATGACATACTCCTGTGAAGGTTTTCCTCCATGTCTGTTAGTTACATGCTAAGGCCCATACAGGTTTCCATATTCCAGTGGGTTCCTTCTGCAGCCCTTGAAGACAGAAATAAGAATTTACTAATCAGTTGCAGACAGTAGCATTTTTTACAGAAGCATATATGTTTCTTCTCTTGTTCATGCTGTGCCACATCCCTCCTGATACTTCACAAACATTTTTCCTTCTGCAAACCTTACTGAAGTCCAAATCTGTTTTACATTACACTCCACGTGACAGGTGCAGTCGCTGAGATCAATTGGATAACACGAGCCACCTTTGACTTCACACACAGAGGCTTTGCCCACAGACTATTCCGGTCAAAATGTAACAGCCCAGTGTGAGCCTTCCACAAATAATAATAATAAAAAAGTATGTAGCTGCACAGGATGTTTCAAAACCCCTATTTAGTAATTTTGGTGTGTTGCAAACTAGAGTATACTTTGGAAAAAGTCACACAGATTGGATATCTTATTGCAAAGCAAGAGTAGGACTGATTTCTGTTAGATGTGTTTTCAAACAAACACCTCAATTTTTACAGTATCTTTTGTAGCTACTTACTTGAAAACTAGTAGAAACGTTTGTAAGAAGCCTTTTGGTTCAACTTCTTTTCCATGCAAATCAAGCTGAACTTGGATGGAAACATCAGCTATGCATTCTCAACCTCTTTTTAAAGCATCCTTTTGTTTTGCATTTGCTTTAGAAGTAACAGAGAAAGGCCTCTCCAAAGACAGAACTGTGCTTCTAAACAGTGTATTGCTGAGTAGGAACAGAAAAGTTCCAACTGAATGATGAAAACAGAGTTTTATTTTATTTATTTAAAATCATCCTCTTATTTCAGCTCGTTCCTTGTGCAGTTCACAGCTGAAGACTTCCGGCAAAAACAAACAAGGATGGAGAATCCCAAGAAGTACAAACCACCTGGTTAGCAGTGAAGCCTGATCAAGAGAGAGATGCAGCTCCTAAAATAACCTTGTGAGATGCCTTGGTGAGACTCCTTCAGCAGAATTTAAGTCACAGTATATGAAGAGCCAGACCTTAGAAAGTCTCTGCCCACTTTGTCGCTGTGGTTGCTGACAGAGGTGAGAAAAGGAGCTTGCATCAATTCCAGGAGACGCAAGATGTGGGGCAGCACACATCCCCTGGGCAAGAAGGTTGCTGTTCCATGCCACCACCTTCTCTTACAAATTTTGCTTTCAGTGAAGGACACTACTTACTCCCAATGGTTTTGGTTGGAAGGCAGAAAATTTCATAGCTTGCTTTGACAATGAAGATATTCAATGCCTCCAGATTTTGTCACTCCATCTTCCCTCCCAAGGAATGAGATCATCATTTCTTCAGGTCAAAATTGAGGGAATATTACAGTGAAAAAGGCACAATGAAAACTGGCTTGTTAGTCAAATCCAAAGCTACTATTAGGCTATTTTTAATGAGCTATGAAAACCTTTCTCAACAAAATTGTTACATTTCCAGCCCAAAATGAGAGCAAAACATCTGCAGACACAGGGCACCTGGGCACATGCTGGAACTGCTGGTGATTCGGGTTGTCACTGCTGTTTTCCAACACTTCCAGCCATACAGCAGGTAGGTTGTCCACAGTGCATTTGGCAAAAGCACTGTCTGTATTTGCCCTTTTCCTGAGGCTCCAGTGCCAGCCTCTACACAGCCCAGATGAACACAATTCTCAATTGCTTATTAGGTAACCAATTAGGTAACTGATTTTTTTTCTCTCTGGTGTCTTATTTAAAAACTTCAGGAGATACTTCAAATATTTCCTTAAAATAATTTCTGGAAGAGAAAGACTCCATTCAAAGAAATGAGACTTAGCATGTCTGCAAATAGTAATAATGCACGGAATGTGCTTTGCTCTACCTTTCTGGCTGGATTTGCTCAGCCTGTGTCAAGTAATCTGCATATACTGCTGGCTCTCTTCTACTAGCAAGCCTTACCTAGCAAACAGGGCTTCAGAAGGCCATGTGTCCTTTCAGCATGGATGAGTGGCTGGCTAGTCTTGATGTGTGAGTGATAACTGTGGAGAAGAAGCAGCCAGACAAGGCAGCCCCAGCTGGCTAAATGAAGGGGTCTGGGAGAGGCAGGCAGGGAGCAGGGATGGCACCAGTGCCACTGCAGTAATTTCCTTGCCAAGCTTCATGTATGAACCAGCTGATTTTTGTTGACATATGAGCCCTGCAGACAATTCCATCATTTCTAGAGCTGATACGTTCTTAAATCAGGCTCAGCACTTACACAGTGCTTTTATCCATATAATGGATAACATTAAAATCTGTACTCTTCTTGAGTAATTAGCTGTTACACAGTAAAGTATCCAAGAAAACTTATTTCCATAGCAAAAATGTATACCCACACTGTTCAGCTCATAAAGTGGGAAAAACTGATGAAGATACATCAGTGTGGACTTTTCTTTTGACGATCAGTATGCCATGAACATTTTCTTACAGTGAAAATGTGTATAGAAAGTAACTGTTTCATGGTAACAGTAATGTAAATTATTTACTATTATGCCACTTATGATTCCTTTTACATCTTATTCCTTTTCTACAAGTACATAACTTCTTTAAGTGCCTCCAGAGTTTCAGACAGATGGGAACTGTGTTCAGCTTCAACAGTAAAAAGGAGTTGAAGAAATGTTCTTTCAGAACTGCACTATTTCTGAAGTCACTGACCTGTTGAGATGTTTGCTTTGCTGAGAGCACAACACGCAGTGTAACATCCACTTATCCCTTGAATTTTCTGGAAACATTGCTTCAAATATTCCATCCCTCTCCAAAATCTCCAGACTATTTATGTGATTGTACACTCAAGTCCACCACCATGGTAAGAGTTATCAGCTGCTTCTAATAATGCTCCTTACAATGCTGCTGCCCACCTTCGCAGACACTCCTTTGTGGTTTCTCTCACTTCAGTCTAGAGGCAGGTAAGCTTCTGAAGCTGACACCACTATTAGACCTCTACACCTGAACAGACAGAATTCAACCAGGCCTAAAATAATGAAAAATATCTGCGATTCCCTTCTGCCTGTTTTATCCAGCCCAGAAGATTCAACAAGTTATGTTCCCTTACATGCAGGGGCAGATAGCCCTCAATGCTACATGTTAAATTGGAAAGATTCCTTAAGCCAGGTATAGTGCTGGGATAGAGCTGCTATTCACTTACCTTTCTGTTTTCTGAAAATATACAATATACAAACATCACTCTGACCTGTACTCTGATCCTTTATACAGAACTCTATCCGTACTTGCAACACAGGCTAAACCACCTGCTTCTGAATATGAAGAACACACCTTAACACCAACACAGTCCCTGATAGTAGAAATCCTAACATAGTATTATCTTCACAAAACAGGAAAATAATGTGAATTTATAGGACGTGGATATCCAAAGAAATAGGGGATTGCTCTATCTGGTAACTCCACAGGATCTACCATGACACCTATACTGCATACAAGCAGTTACAGGAACTGCTGGAAGAAACAACCATTACTTTACAGCTTCAGAAAGGAGCGTGCACAGTTGACAGGCAGTCTTGCCCTTTGGCTGAATACAGCCAAGTGTATATGATTGTCACTGAGTAGTGTCTGTCTCATCCCTGACAATGCAATGACAGACAATGGAGAGTTTCTCATTCATTCAAGGAATTGTCCACATATGCATCAACTTCATTAACTTGCTAACTTCCCAATGTGACATGGTGCTCAAGGAAGATTACAAGTACTACAAGTTTTCAGAGTGAATCACCTAAGGAAGACCAGAAGCCGCCTCAAAAAACTGTTATCCTTTCTCCATCTCTGTCCTTTCTGTCCCCTTTCTCTCCTCTTTTTCCCAAAATACTCCAGTGCAAAGATAAGCTGGAAAACGCACTGTGGCAGCTGTGCCTGCTCACACCAAATACTGATCAGTAGCATTAGTTAATGGCAAAATATTTTCCTAGCCACCACCTCTCTCCCTCCACCCCCAGAACAGTTACCCACTATATGTTATACTCCAGTGAGTGCTGCACTGGTCAAACACCAATTATATGCAGC
>NW_009920261.1:547-13896 GCF_000696875.1 Nestor notabilis | reverse complement strand
TCATAAAAGAGTGTCACCTTCTAAATGGCCATTCAGAGAAACAAAGTCCTGCTAGTATTCTTACGGAGACTTACTGTCCAGCTTCTATCATAATTAATCATCCTGTTTCTTCTATTGTCTTCTTTCCCAGTGCTGTCATCTCCCTTTATTTAAAGGTTCTACTCCAGGACTTGGGAGACTCCAGAGAAGAAACTGAGGCAACCTAGGATGTAAGAAATTACATACTTTATATCGACTAAGCCTGTGATACCAAAAGGCATTCAGGGGAATGCACACTTCTCTCTTCCAACAACAGACAGTTGTTTTGAAAAGAGCTCTTGAGCTCACCATTGCAAGGGCACAACTTCTACCCCAAGTAGAAGCTTAGTATTGAACTTTCTCATTAATGTACACTTATAGTCTAAATTTATTTAGACTAGTACTTTCTTAGAGTCCATTTGGCTTTCTAGACTTTCTTAATTCACCTTCACTCCTTTCTCAGTAGTCTTAGAGGAATTTAAGTCTTTTACGTTCTCTTAATTCCCTGTTTTTCTCATTTACCATGTTTCTATGAACTTTAATTTTGCTGAAGCAAATTTAAGTCCCTTACTGAATATGACCAAGTTCCACTGAGGGAATGCTGCTACGACAGAAAGGCATAAGTCAAAAAGCAGGACAGTTTGAATAGAATGTCAATGTGGTGACCTCGAATTTGTGTTAGATGTAAAGTTAGGCAAACTTGCACTAAACAGATCTGCAGCACTGAGGGTTTAAACAGTCTGTAGCTCAATGTAATGAAAACCTGATGGTTTCCATGCATCTCAGAGCATGGATTCCATTCAGATGTTGATATGCATGTTACACATAAAAGACATTGGGTAGGCTGAGATGACCAGGCAGGCATCTCCTTAGGGTAAATTTAACTTACCCATGTCCTACAGTATGCATAAAAATCAAAACGAATAGCTGCTCCTTTGGGAAGAAATATTGAAGCAGTAAAAGTCCCAAGAGCCTCTTTGAAGCTCTGGATTTTGGTTATTTGAACTCATATGACTTAATGACCACAGCTTTTACAACAAAAGATATTCTTGATACTATGTTATTTTTTCTTTTACAGTGTAACAGATCACATGAAACTGTTCCAGGGTTTCCAAATATAAGCAAGCGGCTACTTATGGGCTTAAACAGATGTAAGGGATGTGTATATTCATGTCCACTCAGTATCTTTCCAAGGCCCACATAGTCTGTTACTGACAAAGGTTTTGCATTCAACCCTACAAAATTTTGGCAAGTACATATTACCGTGTTATCCATAACACTTTGGGTTTTGATGTATTCTTATTGCTTTACAATAAAGATTATTAGTTTTATTTTGCTTCAGTTTCCTTAAAAGCTTCAACACAAATATTTTTGCAAGCCCTCCTGCACACCCACTGGTGCTGATCTGATAGCCCTTCTGAAGCACTTAAATGTTTCTTAAATGATCCATCCTTTTCTGTCCACTAATAATTACATACTCAGATGTGTTGAAGTCATATTAAGTAGTTGTTTATTTTATCTGACCTTGCAAAAACATCAGATTCTGACCATGCTAGCACAGGAGTAACTAGTGAAGAAATTAAATATGTGACTAGAAAAATACAGGTTTATGTCTCTCTTTTTTTTTTTTTTAATAGAAAAAATAGAGAAGAAATAGAAAAGAGCCACAAAAATCATCTGAGAATGAGAAAAAATAACGAAAACTATAAAAAGCTCAATCTGTTTAGCTTAAAAAGAGGGGGAAGGGGGGGATTGAAAAGTAACATGATTACAGGATAAAAGCACCTTCCTGGGGAGAAAATAGTGAGTACTAAAGAGCTCTTTAATCCATCAGAGAAAGGCATAACAAGAATCAATGACTGGAAGCTGAAGGCAAACAAATGCAAATGAAAATAAGGTAGAAAATGTTTAGCAGCAGGCATGATTGCTACTTGTATTATCCTTGTACCTGAAAGCCAAGTCAAGGATCAGGGCTCCCTCACACTGGGTGCTGGGGAAAAAACAAACAACCCAACAATAAAAGCCAAAAAACCCAAACCCAAAAAACCCACCTTAAACCAACAAACCCGAACCAGAAAAGGAAAACAATCCCCGCCAAAACATTAGAAACAATGCGTAAGATGAAGTAATGTTATAAATCAATTATAATATTAGCTGATATGACAGGCAGTAGTTTCAGGTCATGTTTTCATGATACAAACTGTTGAGTTGAGATACTAGCTTAAGGTGATTCTGCCCTAAATAGACTGATTCTTCCTGCTACCACAATTTCTCTGCAGCTGTGAAACTTTGAAAACTGATCCTCATTTTAAAAAAGGGTTTTCATTTTTTCCTTACAACAAAATGCCAGTGGAACCGATGTACTTTTGCAAGCATTTTGACTTTCATGAATTTCAGTGAATGGCTTGACCAAAATCTTCCTAACTACCCATGTATCTCAGTGTCATCTCCAGTGCTGTTTACAAGACATCAGAATTTGCTGTTTTACTTGTGGGAAAAGCCTGCATGACCCAGAGAAAAAAAATGCAAAAACAAAGCATGAGGTTTCTTTACTTTCCTCATAACAAATTGCTAGCCCAGACACCAAATCTCAAGCACCATCCATGGGTAAAGTAGAACAATAACAAAACCTGAAACCTAGGCCACGGTCTGGCAAGATTTCTCTGGAAAGAAAAACAAAATACCAAACCATCACCCTAAAGTCTAAAGATACAGAGATGAGCTTGTGCTTCCCACCACCACTGCTGTGACTCTGGTGTCTACACACCATTCTTGGTAGCTTACAAATACAAAAGGTCACTACAGTTTGACCAGGAAGAAAATTAAAGAGGTAAGCCAAGAGTGGTATTTTCTATTACAAAAGTTTTTGCTACCTATTTTTGAGACCAAGGATCACATGGGTTGCCCCTGAAATTCAGCTGGGAGAAAATGGGGAGTCTTGAGGAGTGCTTCCTCTTATTTTCCAACAGAAAAATAAATATGGTAGAAAAGGCCACGTTTGATTTCCATTTCTTCGTTTACACTATTAGCAGACTATAGCAACAGAGCGCACACGCCCAACATCTACTGCACTGAGAAACTCTGGAGGAGCTAATTTCTTAGGCTGGGAATGCTGAAGAGAAAGCAAAAACTAGGGTAAACTCTCCCCATATAGTCCCTGAGACTCGAAAGCAAACCGAGTACAGCCATGGTATTTACTGCCCAGCTTTCTTCCCTCTCTTCCTCCCAGAGGTGGCCAGCCTCCTCCTACCGGCTGATGCTCTGTATTTCACCAAGCTGGATATCCACGTTCTCTTCCTTTACAACCGGTTCCAAAAACATTATTTTTCTTCTTGCTCCTTGTTAAAATTACTTCAAGCTACAGCTATAATAAGCTACACCAAAAGAATGCTATTTCATTGCAAAGTTTAAACACTTTATAGCCTTAATATTCGCCTTCATGGTCTCTGCTGAATTGTTCCACAGGACTGCGGCTGCCGTGTGTGTGCAGGACACACACTGCTCAGGAAATGAATCAGGGTTGTGCATCGAATTAGATTATTTATAGGTTGGTATATGTGTTTGCTCCAGAAGTTGTGTAGAGAACAAGACAGACAACTACAGGAAGAGAGCGATGGGCATGTGGTTAAGGCAGTTGAACGCACACAGCAACAACACTCAGTTCTGCCTCTGCCTTTGCCAGCTCCTGTGCACAAGGTGCGAGTCAGACCAAGCACCTTGGCAGATGGCCACCAACCTTGTCTTCCTCATTTTCTGGGAGTCCAAACCGAAACACCTTGAGCCCTTTATATAGTAATGCAAAGCAGCTGATTATAATGGAATTTTTGGCTTTTGAGGGAGAATGGAGCTGGAGGCACAAGGTTAAAAGGCAGGAGAACCCAATTAGTATCACTGACTTTACTATAGACTGAACAAGTGGCTCAGTTTTCTCCTTGGTCAAACAGGACAATGGTGCTTTTCTGTTGTTCTGGGGAATATGCAAAAAACCCCACCAAATACTGTGAAGCTCTTAGATATCATTGTAATAAGCCTTCAAAGAAAAAAAAAATAAATAAGGTATTTCTGATTCTTTATATACAGAGAAAGTTTTGGATCTTTTAATCTGTTAATTATCCTACAGTGCTACATATTTGCTTAAAAAAGTCTATACAATATAAATACTAATATGCACAGGGATGGAGCATTTCCATTTCCCCCCTCAAATTCCATTTTAATGGGATTTTGTAAAGTTCTTTCCAGCTTCTATCAGACGTACTTAACTTTATTACTCAATGAAACTGCAACATGGTCATATGGAACAGGACAGGGAACAGTGAAAACAAAATATATTCTCTGGTTCACAAAAACAAAAGATGTCCTCACTCTCGGTTGTATAGTATGTCATGTAACCACAGCCACAGAAATAGAAAAGCAACAGGAGAGCTAGTAAAAGTTCATGCCTTTTCTTACTTATTTTATTGGTCTATATCACAGTGTATCATCATACTGAAAGCTTTCAGTAGTAGTCAGCTACTAAGAAAATAGCACATTGGAAAATAAAATAAAATAGATCTTATTTGTGTTCAACAAATAAAACCAAGTCTACTAAGACCTTTAAAAGTGACCTGAATAGAGTTCCAACTTCCAAATCTGAGTTAAGAGAAATACCACAATGACTGAAAACACAGATGATGATCTCCATTTTAGGTAAGAACCCACTGAATGTAAAAATATAATGCAATAATCACAGCAATCATGAGGTTTTGGCACATAATACAACCAGGAATGTTTTAACGATCTCTGACAACATCCCAAGCACATGGTATCTGAATGCCGTTAAAGTAGGTGTGCATGAGACTCAAAGACAATACCATTTTGTAGGATAATTTTCATGTATTAGAAGCAAACAGACAGAGGAATAAAATAGAAATTTAGGTTGAGGCCTACAATCAGATCTTCAGAGTAGAAACTTGCAGTCAGCCAGAGTCCCATCAACTCAGTCAGGCCCCACGGCTATCAAGGTCCATTTGAATAAATCCAGTGGCAGGGCCTAAATATGTAAACAGAAAAAGGATGAAATCAGGTAACACAGTGCATAACTCTCATTAAAGAGACACCAAACTAGTCCCAGAAAAATAATTTGGTTAGATCATTACAAGATTTACATTTCTACCACAAAACACTGCAGCTACAGGAAAGACTGCAGTGATATCTTACATCAAGAGGTTTATACAGCATTAATTGATCACAGCATATTCCCCTTCAGGTAAACGTGAGTACCTGCAGTGCGTTTGCTCATCTCCTGCATGCTGCTGCTTTTTTCATATTTATATATATTTTGGTTTATTATTTTAAATACAAGAGAGTGGTCTAAAAATCAATAAAGGTGACAGTTTTATCTTCATCAACTCTTCATTTCTAGACATGTGGATTTTTAGCCTTTTAGTAACATGGTGGCAAAAACTAAAATTAAATAATCTTACCATATTTTAAACCACTAAAACTGACAGAAAGTAATATTATTTCTATAAAAACATTCACTGTTATGCCTATCTGAAGGCTGTGAGAAGTTCTAGCCTGGCAGTGTGTAAAATGAAGTACCTTTTTATGCTTATGTTTCTTCCTAACATACTGATAAAACCCCATGGTAGCCCACACTTAGTATCATATACAATTGCCAATAAGAAAATACACTGTCACAAAAAAAGTCTGCTTTATAAGGAGGTTTGCCCACTGAAATACAGGCTTTAATACTACAGCAGCAGTGAAGACATTACAGGAGCATCAGATTTATGGTCAAAAACCACACAGAACCACAGGCTACACTGTGGAGTATCATGTCACCCAGCAGAGGCACCTCATCCACCCCAGGAAGGGGTCCAGACAAATCAAAATAAACAGACTTTCTGTTAAAAGAAAACCCCAATGTTCAGGAGAATCAACTATCTCTGATTACTTTCTTACCTCCTATTTGATAGCTTAAGATGCAGCAAGACCCTTTATATAAAATAAATCAATAAGTTTAAAAAATATTCCAAGATACGTGAGGACACAAACATCTGAAATTCATTGAAAGAGATGTTGATTCATTTATAGCACTGATGGAGAGGTAAGGATTCAAACTGCTATTATTTCTAGGTGGGAAAAAAATACTATATACAAAGTTTTCCAGTCACTATGCACATGGATATTAAGATGCCCTTGCTGAGATGAGACACTGACTTGACTTAGACTGCTGATCTATGAGGAAACTCATATATATGCCAGGCAGAAGTGACCTCCAAAATTTGTGGGAGAAGGTAACAGGTTTGTCTTCTTAGAGTTGGCGTTAGCTCAGGATAAGTATCGAAAACTTTATTTCCATTTTAATGCTGAATTCCCACTTGTATACCACATGCATGTCAGAAACTGGTACGTGGTAAAGAACATGTAACACCACACTTAGAATGTAGTGTCGTATTTTGGTTATTTTATCTCAAGAGAGTTACAGACTAAAACCTGTCGCTCAGTTACATTTATGTGGAAAGGCAACTTTTAATTTCTCTTCCCTCAGCATACTACATACTGTAATACTTTAATCTGGACACCTAACTGCTAGACACCTCAGACAGTCTTTCCTCTTTGTTCTTGCAAAAATGTATTAACAGTACATTTCAACAGCTGGTAGAAATGTATCTATTGTAAAAATAACAAGGAAATAAAAAGCTGGGTGTTTTTGCTTTGGGTTGTGCCTCCCTGATACTAAAGTTGCCTCATCACTGATTTAATTGAGAAAAGCCTAGAAACGATTCTAATTCACTCCTCTTTGCTACCATGCCCATACAACTATGCACTAGTGGAAACCTAGCCAAGAGCAGATGTTATTTCCTCTGCCCTTTCCCCAGTCCCCCTTCTTAGCCCGAGTTCTGGGACATGCTGAAGGGGAAGGAAAGGATGACTGCGGCTGGAATGGGAACTGGCTACAAATGCCTCAAGCAAACTGAAGGCTTCTTCCTCCTGGGGAGAATTCTCATATCATAGGGAAGGATCAGAATAAGGAACTGAATCAATTAATTATATTACTGAAGTACTATGGAGTATGGTTATTAGAAGACTTGACTTCATAACTTAATTGTAAAGAAATTACTGAACTCTATTCTAGTACTGTAAAACAATTCATTATTACTGCAAATGAAATAAAAAGATCAGTACTTTCCCAACAAATGCAAACACAACTTTTCATGCTAGGCACTCCACTGCGACATTACAAATCAAACCCAACAATTAAAGTCCAGTCCTTGGTGGCAGGTGGGGAAACATTCTAAGCAATATTACCTGGGAAGCGATCATAGGAGTGAAGAACTCCAAACAGTAAACAATACAATTATATTTGAGAACAGATCTTTAAGGTTTTCATATGAATGACTTAATTGCTGGTGACACACACAAAGCTGCACAGCTACACTGTCATCCTGCCTGTTGCTCAGACACAACTCCAGCATTACCTTAGATCCTAAACTTATTCCAAATCCTAAGATTCATATTCATAATTTTCAGATACTTTCAGCGTAACATTTCCAAGATGGTATTTTTTCTTAATTCTTCCAATCAGCTGAAGCATTCAATCAGGTTATCATCATCATCACAGTTTGATTCAGCAACATTTCTTCTCTCCTTTTGAGAAGCACAGCCTAATCTAACTCACATTCATTCAGAAAACCGCTGCAAAGATCCTTTTCCTACTCGATCACTTGGAAACACATCACTATCTCCACAGCTCTCCCTGGCTTCTCCTGGAATATGTTACTTGTCTTCACTTTCAAGGCCCTTCCTCGCTTATCAGCACTGCACCTATTGTTCCTTAATCATGTCAGGAAGACAGCTGTGGTTTGCTTGCATTTGGAGCTGGGCCAACTTTTAGGAAACATAAAGCTAGAAAGTCTGTTAGATCACACTGTCAGATCTCTGTATTACTTTGTGTTTGGCCAAAACACTTTCAAACCCCCCCACCTTTTACTGAAGAAAAAAAAAAAAAAAAGGAGGAAAAAAGCTTGAATTCTTGTCTCTCTTCCCTTCCTATCTCCCACTTGTCATTTAGTGTCAGCAGCCCAGCTTCCAGCTCCTCTCTCACCATGTTATATTTTCAAACCAACATCTTGAGCCTTTTCCTCTTTTACACCTTACACTTTAGGGAAACTCCCTTAAATATTCGAAAACACACTTCATTGCTGTCCTTCAAAGCTTGCTTTGAAATTCAGCTAAGATGCCCCTACAGTCCCTGTGAGCAAATAAGGTGTACACACACCACCTATTTTGATGTGCCTAAAGTAGGCAAGTGTGGGATGTAGGAGATGGATCCTCCTATACAGTAAATAGAGACGCTTCTGTTGAGAGTGATTTTGACCACTCCTAAAATATTCCAAACTGTCCCCTGAAAGAGTCTCTGAATAAGCTGTTGAAATGACCTAGGGAGATCAGTCTTTTGATTTAGGTAACTGAATTGGATGCCTGAAGTATGAATATTCCCCATCAACTCCTAGTATTTCCCTTCTCATCTGTGTATATTTCCTCTTTTCAACAGTATCATATTTACACTGTAAGTATTTAGGATTGCAGATAATCTTTTCAGCCCATATTTGAGTGGTGCCTGGAATCACAGGAACTTCAATGCCCAAGTAATGCTATTTTACAGTAATATAAAACCAATTTTACAATGCTATACAGTATTAAACAGTACCTGATGATGTAATTATCACAGAATTATGCACACATGCCAAGTAGAAGATGCACAGATATGCATCAATTTTAACTTTGTTATTTTCTAAATTCCTGAATCCTATAACAAAGTGTTGGAATGTGCTCAATGGCTGGCATCAGTTGTTTTTTTTTCCCCCAGTCTGAATGATGGGCAAATCCTCAAGACAGTTCAACACAGTGAAAGAGAAGGGAGAATAAGAGTGATGGGAAAGTATATGTGGATCCAGGATGCTCACAGAATTCTTGGCAGAGGAAGCAGGGTAGGGGAAACAAACCATGGAAACCCTTGTCACGTGTGTGACAGATGTCATAAGCTTTTTTCTGAAATCATCGATGAGACAACAGTAAAATGTAGGACTGGTAAGGTGAAAGTAGGAAATATAAGGAACCCATTCCTATATGCAAAGAATTCATGCCCACCAACACACACTTCTCTGTGTTTAACTTACTGAACTTCAAATACACCCTACTAAAAAGATTTCAGTAACATGAAGAAGAATCCTGAAGACCAAAATAAGGAAGCAAAGCCCCCAGGCATATCTTATATGCTAAGAAAATCTCTGAGTCTCCAAAAACATGATTATTGCTGGGAAAAAGATAATAAAACATTATGAAGAAACTATGAGCTTCAAGAAATTACTTGAATCAAATAGGAGTCTCACACAAATTTGAAAATAGCAGAAACACTAAGCAAAAGTCATAGTAGGCATCATGTACAAAAGAAACAGAATAGAACAACTAATAATAATGATCTAGTTCTTGCTCCAGATCTATTCATCTGGGTAACAGAAAGTTTTCAAAGCCCAAAGAGAAGATTTCCTCCTGAAGCAAGCAAACAAAAAACCTAAGACATAGGCAGAGATCAAAACCAAACGAGAATAAAAAAGCAAATTATTGGATTAATTGATCTATTTCATTATAATAAATTTCATAAATGGCAAAGAGTTAACTGCAAAGTGTCTCAACAGAATTGATTTGGTCCTAATGGGGGTGAGAACTACGGCATAAAATCTGCAGTCATTTAGGTTACTATGAATCAGGGAAAACTATTAACAAGTGGATCCCAAAAATCCCAAATTAATTTTAAATTGTTATAGATCTGTCCAAGTGGCTGGCCAGGATAACTTATGTGCACAACAGAGGACAAGGGCTGAAGCTATTAAGTCCTCACCCCATTTCAGGAGCTGCTCTTAATTAGCAGTAAAACCCTATTTTTTGAGCAGATCTTTTAGGATATCCTTCAGGAATCAGGTGTGAGATGATAGTCCTTTGCCTCAGGATCTTGCTCACCTTGCCTCCCATAAATCTTAGGTCATATTGCTGCCCACTGCCTGTTTTTCCTTGTTTGAAATATACATCTTAAATGTACACTTGCAGTCTCTTCTCTTGTTCGGCTAACTGGAAAAACACCACTGTGTGTAATATACTACAACTTTGTTGCCATCCTCCTGCTGTTAGGATGCAAGGTCTTCCTCTGGCAAGTCCTTTGTGCTGTAGCACACAGATACTGCTGGAAATGGTGTTCTGGAAATGGCATCCTTCCTTCATTATCAGTACAAGCCATTTCTTTAACCCTTTGTTTTGCTCTTTCACCTTATGCTTACACATACATCTGCATCCATCCTGCATTTATGCCAAACGCAATACTTCTGTTACAATTCTGCATAGTTTTATTCCAGTAAAACTGACCCAATGCAGATCAGTGAAGAAAGAACATGTTGTATGTTTCTACCCCTTCCTTCCTTTGACATGTGCTCCTCTAATGTCCTTGCCACAACAGCAGCAACCATCACTGGTGAGCCTGCTCAGGGAGAAAACCAGGAGAAAGATCAACTCTTTATTGTTAAGACTAGGACTGCTTTTTAAACAGCGTAGTTCCATGCACTCGATCACGGGGGCAGGTGGATGCTAGTGTCAGGTGCAAGGGATAGCCTCTGTTTAGAGGAAGTTGTTCATTAGAACATGCTGTTATGGGAAAGAACACCAGATACTTCAGCCTCAGGAAGGAACCAGGGCACCACTTCAGCTGCTTAGTGAGAATCTCTGCTCAGAATGCCACCACACTCAAAAAACCCCCCAAAAAACCAATAAAACAGGCTGCTTAAACAATGCAAGAAAATCAGAAGAAAGCCAGCATAATGGGATTATAAAAATCAATGCTGTGACCTTATCAGAAAAAAAAACCCAAATAACAACAAAACCCCACATGAGGTACAGGTTATTCCTTATCCAAAAGGATATTAAAGAACTGGAAATGGTTCAAATGTGAGCAATGATAGACATTGAAAACATTCTATGAAGAGAAATTAGGAAGTGTAAAATCAAAAGTACTATGCATGGACATACGAAAGAGCAACTGCTTTAGAGAGGTCAGGTTAGACGTTTGTACGCTTGCTAACTTATAACACTAGGAAAAAAAATTACGGAGAAACATCCCAAGTGCAGAGAATTCAAACCTCATCGCAAGAAATGTTTTTTCTATCAAATGCCATTTCTTCATACTGATTATCAAGGAAATTCAGTTATAAAATGAATGTCCCTATCAACAATAGCATAGACCGAACTGATCACTACATAAAGAAATCAGGAAGAAACTTATTCGGAGTTAACATCAACTGAAGTATTGAGATCTGTTTACTCATGAAACAGGAAACTCTGTTATGGCTTAAGCCAATATGATAGCTCCCTTACAAAAATATCAACAACAACAACAAAAAGAATAGCAACTTGATTTCATTATTGAACTTTTATGCACAATCTCACAGTATTTTTTCCTACAGTTTGCATTAAATGCTATTAATAGTTCATTATCAATAGGATGATCATAGTTAGAAGATTCTGAAACAACTAAAGTTTGGCCACATTAAGCTCTTATGTATGCAATAAAGTCAAATAAATGAAAAATTTAAATCAGTGTCATTATAAACTCATTTTCTGAATCACTGAAGGTTCAACCTAAAATGTGTTTTTCCTGATTTCCAGTCATAGCCACTTTCCCAGAATTCTATTTTTCAAAGACCTAAAATTGAACATTTTCCCCCTTGCCATTTTTTTTAAAGGATTGTTTTAACAAGAATTCTCATCACAAAATTTGCTAAAAAGCACTCAAAAAGTGACTACTTACTGATCACCTGCAAACAAGGGAGTCAGAAATAGCTTAAGCACTAACTCCTTAGTACACCACCACTATAGTTTGTTATTTTGATTAGATCATCCTGTTTCAGTTTGAAATGTATATTGCACAGCAAAGGCTAGAAAACACATTACCCCATTGTATAAGTCATGACAGAAACAGAGAAAATTATAATTATTTCTCAAAAAGCAAAGAGTCTTAATTTTATTAAGATAGGCAAGGAAAAAAAACGAAAGACAGCGTAAGAATGTGGCTTCATATGTTTTGAGTTTTTTCCCCACGGTGTCTGGGAAGGCAAACAGAACATTATATTGTCTGGGGGCAGGGAACAGTGGGAAAACAGGAAGGAGAGGCTAGGCTGCCTTCACTGCCAACACACGGATGGGCCTTCACAGTTTAGTCAGTGACTGGGTCAGGTGAACAGGGCAGAAATAAATGGCTGAGGCATCACGCAGTATGGTAGAGGGTAAAAATGAAGGTGCAGAAGGTCAGTAATATAGACAGCACAAAGAACCAGAAAGATTGTCAGGGAACTCTTTCCTGGAAAGAGACAATGAAGCTAGTACCAGGATGAGAGAAAACAAGGAATTTAAAGAGCTACATGAACTTTGTGCAGTGACACTTCCATGTAGGCATGGGTACTGGTTCTGCTAGAGAAGGGAATTTCAGTCCATGCACAGCTCTGAGTCTGAGAAGACCTTACTGTCTTGCAATATTTCTTGCAATGACAGAAAAGCTGTCAGGCATAAAAGCAAGCCAACAGGTTGCAGAAAGGAAATATACAATTTCTGAACCCAAAAGGCAACACACCTTTCATGTATGTTCTGAAAGCAGCAGACCATTCACCACTGGGAAATTGGAACATAAAATTTACTCCCCTTTAACTTACTCTTTGGTGGATGACACAGGCTGTGAATTTGTGAGTAGAACTGTTGCTTGCTAGATTCACCTTTTAGAAGTACAGCTTTGACTTGTGATCATTTTAATAACACAAACCATTGACAAATACCCATCACTTTCTATAATAAAAGAGACATTTTGCTTTTCTAAAGCTATTTTATTATATGCTTGAAAATATGTACTGAATATACGTCACTTGAAATATACTTCACTGTACTTACCTGCAAAGTTGCCCCACACGCTTTTTTCCTTGGGCAATTGCAATAAAGTAAACTCATGTGGGAGAAGGTATAAATTAACTTCATTTAGATGTGAAGGAATTTCTTGTTAAAGACATTTCTTTGCTCATGCCAGTAGTATGAAAGCTATTTATTTGGTAGTAAAAGTTTCTGGGCTGAAATAGACATTTCTGAACTTCTTGTTGGTGATTAATATACAGTTTAAGAGAGCCATTACTTTGTGACAGGCAGCCATAGAAGCCAAGTGTCAGATAATATATCAGCTTCTGCTCCACTTTAATTCTAATTTAATGATCAGAACTCTTTTATTCTTAATGTCTTGTATTAAATATTAAACTGCAAAG
>NW_009920261.1:0-516 GCF_000696875.1 Nestor notabilis | reverse complement strand
GCAGTATACACAGTAGTTGACGTAAGAGTAGAATACCTGTCTTGTGTGAATATCATGTAGGCATTAAACCGATGGTATTTTAATATTAGCCAAAGCATGGTTTTGCACATTTGCCACAATCCACTGTATAGCCTTTAAAGGAAGATCTAATGTTACACTACGCATGCACAAAACTGACATAAAGCAACAAAACTACGACTCACACAGTAAACTTTCAGGTTGTATTTATCACTTAGTCTGTATGTTGTGCAAATTATTTTCCTGAAATGAATAAAATATGTCTTGCTATTGTAAACACTTTCATCTACAATTATTTACGCATTTTTTCCCAGGGTACATAAAAGCTGCAGGCAGGAGCCTGTCCCCCTTCTGATATACAGCCCACAACTGCACACGAGGGCACATTTAAGTCCCCAGCACCAAACAACTCGGCACGCTCCATCTGCGCCACGAAAACGTGCTGTGGCATGTGGAAATACAACGGTGGCACACGGGCATCCCAGACAAGCCGGCTTA
>NW_009920260.1:1610-5956 GCF_000696875.1 Nestor notabilis | reverse complement strand
TTGCCGGCTGGGCTTAAACCACGACATGATTCCATGTTCCAAATAAATTCCCAGAAAGCCTTTCATAGCTGAAAATATATTATTGATATTTAAAAACATGGTGGGAAACTAATCGTATTTTGAAAATACTTAGAATATCACCTTATGTTGTGCTTAAAATGAGGAAGTCTGAAGGACTGTCTGTCTATCACTCTCAAACTATCATCGTGAATGCTGTTAGTCATGTGAGTTTTTACATTTTATTCTCCTTCTCTAAACATTTTGGATATTTTTAGTGCCACTGTAAGTACACTACAGAGTTGGTTTTTTTTCTCAAAGGTAAATGTACCAGAATTCTTTCAACTGTTTGAGAATTTTTATTACAGACATGGTCTGATTTTCCACTACTTTGTATCCTGCATGGCTATTTGCACCAATGAAAAGAATTTGTTAAATGGTATAAAACTAGATGCATTTTTACTGCACCCTTGTTTAGCAATAGTGTGGCATAAGATGCAAGGTAGCACAGCATTCAAGATGTACATGGGTTTACCAGGAATTATCAAATATTAATGCTATTGGAATAAAAATGAGCAAAGGATTACAGAAACAATGTCATACCTTAATTTCTTGGAAAGGAACAACAGCTGTGATGCTGTGGCTTATGGCTCAGAAGGCAACTTCATATTGATCACGAAGCCCTCATATGGCAATGACCTTCATCACTGCTCATATGAACTGGATTTGACCCAGTAACCTCAAGGATGAAAGCCATACATTTCCTTTTATTTTGTATGTCATTTGCTAATAGATACTCTTTTTTATTCTATTCAAGCTCTTATATGCTAGCCACCACTGTAGCTGAATGCTTTCATTTGAGTGTTTTTTGAGGGGACAGAAAGTAACGTGACTCACATGTCATTCCCAGTTTTGCTTTCTCTTCATGTACATAGACATTTCTGGAAGATTTGAGACTCTATGCTTTAATTTATTTTATTTATTTGTAATTTTAATTTTCATTTTTTCTTTTTCCTAATGGAAATGGATTAAGGACCTTGTCAAATGCACAGGGCAGTTAATACAATGTCTGCAGCATTTGCTCTGCTTCCTGGAAAGCTCTCTGTCTTGCACAAAAGACATTATTTCTTGTTACAGAGGGATCCTTCATGCCAAAGTAATTCAGTAGTCAAGTATATTCCTTGTCTCCACAATTTTTTTAGGCCATTCCATGGGAGCATGAATCTGAAGAGCAGCTCTATGGGAACGTAGTGAGTGGTCAGACTTAACATTTTCAAAACAATTAATTTCACTGATGAGGAATAAGAGGACTGCAAGTTACACTTCCCAAGGCTGTCATTTTCTTGATGAATAGATTTGCACCACTGTAATTTTTCATATGTGTAATTCCTGTGCAGTCACAAGTACATTTTTCACAGCCTTCCTATTTCTCATGCCTGAGTCAAATAGTGCCCAGCTCTATGCATTCAACTGCACTGAGATGCACAAGTTGAACTCAGGTTAGAATTTAGCCTGTGAGTTTTGTGCTGTCTCCATCAATATGAGGTTAGTGCATGAAAGTGTGCACTTCAGCTATTACTGCATATTTAGAAAAAAATAAATGCATTAATTTTAACTTCTGGATAAATTCATGTGGAATGAGAATAACCCTTAGGATATTCTACTGCAAGTGATATTTGAGGAGTTTAATGCTAGTTAAAGGTCTGTGGTTTAGTGACCTCATTTGCATGTAATTATGCAAAGGGCAGAGACTTTCAGAGAGAGATGGGACATGTATATGTACAGTGCATTATGGCATACAATGTGTAGGCAGAAATATTATGGGGAGCCCAAGGCAAAAACCTAAGACTGATCCCACTGATTCATGTCTCTTGAAACAGAGTTGGACAAGAAAATCTGCACTCTTGAGTCATCCTGACTGCACTTCAGGGCACGATGATGCACATCAGTGCTGAACTGACTACTGACAGTGTGTTTTGATTTTGAGGGTTTTGAGATTGTGTAGTGATGGAGATAAACCAAATAGGGGCAGGACAAAATTGGGTGTGTATGCTGTTCTTCAGCATGGGTGGCTATGTATCCTGTGGTCCTATCTTCCTGGTAGATGAAAAATCCCAGTACCATCCAGGAGCAGGGATGGTTCTAACTGGTTGGCAGTAGGTGCCCAGCACTGTTGTATTATCAGCAATTCCCAGAAGACTGAATTTTCCTATTTGGCAGAATATATCACTTATATCTTCCAGACTAGATTGCTGTAATTTCTTATAGCAGGGGAACATTAAAATAAAAAACTAAAAAAAAATGTTGCCGGTCAGTAAAGAGGAGAAAACCATCTTGCTTGAGTACTATTCTGCATTTGCACTGAAACACCAGACAGCAGCTGCCTTGGAGCTGCCTGCACAGCAGGGAAAAAGATTCATCTATATTTAAAGATTCAGTGGACAGAAACCGGAATGACATCTCCTCTCATTTCCATGCCCAACGACATGTACTTCAACAGACAGCTATGCTTCTTTCACAATATCTCTTTTTTTTCCTTTATCTCTGCTTTTCTCCCCCCTTCCTTCCTAAAGCCCTTCTTGGAGCTTTAGTTTTTCTTGTGTTTAATTTGGAACTTATGTTCTTCAGTGACCAAATCCTTCTCCCTTTGTCTCTTATCAGAGCCTTCATTGCTTTACATTTGCTGGGAAGAACTGATCCAGTCATCTTCCAAATTATATTTCAGGAGCCTTCAAGCCTGACTTCACAGATAAACTGGAGAGCACCCCAACCAATATAAATACAGGACATAGCCTTTTCTGCTCTGTTCAGCGGTAGATGATGATTACCCAATTTTGCTACATCAGTTGCTCCCAGAGGAAACAGCATGCCCTGCCATCATTCCCAATATTCAGTCATTATATAGTGATTGTTATTGTCTATTATTTTATAATAGGATAGCAATTAGCACTCTCAGAGCTTGATGCCTCCTGTCTAAAGAGAGAAAATGGTTTCACTCCCGCATTTCTCACAGACTAAACATAAGACAAGAGAAAACAGATAAATCCAGCAGGCAGATAAATCCTGCCAGATACTGGGGGAAATGGTTATTGACGCAATGAGTCACAGCAGTGCCTTGTTATAATTTCTGCAGGCTCTGTCTTTCTGGCTGTAGAAGTCAGAAACCCCTCTTATTTGATTTTGTTTTGTTTGAAGCATTAACAACCTCTGTCTTGGTCAGATCTACACTTTCTTTATACCTCTGCGTTTGATTTGAGATCAGTAAATGTAGTCATGCATCCCTTCCTGGAAGCAAGACGCATTTTCCTTAAGCAGCAAAGTCAGTATTTTGCAGTACAATGATGACTAACTTCCACTCAACAGAAGTATTAGGGTAAGTATAAAGCTCCCATGTCCAGCAGTGATGTACTCCACTCAGCAAAGCAACACTTCTTCAATGGTTTCAGATAGCTCCATCATGAGTTTTGTAGACTTGGACAACACTGCTAGCACCCTGCTAGTCCTGCAGAGGTACTTAGGAATAATCTGCCAAAGAACATCTTACTGCATTAATATAATGGTGTGTACATTCGCTTGACTTGATCTCACATACTCCATCAAAATCTTCAGGAATAGAAAAGGATGAATCAGATTTACTGATAGAAATTACATTCCCAGCATTGTCTCCCTGTTAAGTCAACCACTTCAGTGCTGAGAGATTCATATTCTTCTGTTTTACAAAGCACTTGGTAAAATTGCTCTTCCTGGGAAAGTAGAGGCTTAAAATTGGTGGTTAGAGAGACCATCCAGCCAGGGGCTGTGCTTGGTGTTAGCTTTTGGTTTGCTGTTTATATCACACCTCCGGCTTTGTTACAGGAGTCAGAAGGAAAAAATTGGGGGAACAGTTAAAAGGAGATGAAGCTCATCTCCCTTTAAATGCACCTTATTGGGGAGGAGACTGCTTATTTGTTTTCAGTTTTTCGAAAAGAAAAGTTTAAACTCTGGAGTACATTTTTCAAAGATGGGCCTAATCTCAAAAGTCAGATGTGGAGACTCTCAAGATACCAGGCAGTGAAGTGACTGTTTCTCACCATCAGACAGATAAGTGCAGGAACAAGGCTGCAGAAGCAAACTGCTGAATTTCTGTAACCAAGCCTGCTAAGAACTGCTCAGACAAACATCTGCCAGGAAGGGGCTAGCATCGGCAGCCTTGCTTTGGAGCTGGGACCTGGACCAGAGCACCTCTCCCTGTCCTTTCTGTGGTGCTATGGTAGCTAGACTCCAGAGATCACACCTCTGCTTGCAATTAGGATAATTCAATTAATACTGCTCCCCTAAATTCCCGTGGCCACTTCTGAATTCCTCACTTC
>NW_009920260.1:0-1579 GCF_000696875.1 Nestor notabilis | reverse complement strand
TTAAAATTCCTGCTGTAATTAACTGGCTGCCATTGACATATTTCGCGTTAGAAAAGGCAGTCTTGGTAGTGAGAAAAGTGGTTCCTGCCAACACTGAATTTTTATCAAAGTTTGATGAAAGCTATTCTGTAAACAAATCCCCAATTGCAGGTGCTATGAGTAAGGATTCTTCCACGTGAGATGACAAGGTTTCAGGGAGCCTCCTGGACAATGTGAAGATTAATGCTTGGGCACTGCCTGGCCCTTGGCAGCCTCAGCAGCCCAGGGGTAGCACATTCTGGCTTCATACCTACCTCTTCCCAATAGAGATGGGAACAGCTGTTTGAGCAGAATATGGTACCAGAAGTCAAATGTTCAGTACTGACACTCACACCTGGGAAATATTTGAATCATGGTAACTTGGGCAGAGGCTCAGCCCAGAAGTCAGGTGGCTTAAATATCCTTTTCTCTTCTGGGTTTGTAGAGGGTCTCAAGCAGTTTCAGGTCAGTGTGATTCATTTTGTCCTTGCTGGATTGCTCCATGGGCTGCTCAGCATCTCTGTTCACTCTTGTGCCCAAATGCTGTCCCACCAGGAGGTCCCTGCACAATTTCAGCACTGGAGAGTCTTGGGAGATCCTCTAGGGCTGGTGCATGTCTGTCCCTGTGCCACCTGCCTGCAGAGCCCTGCCTTTCTACAGTCAAGGTTTTTTGAGTCCCTTTACATTTCTCCAGCCCTATTATCCAGCAGAAGACAGAAGCAGAGGTGCAAATCTCACCCCTGGGTTTTATCCCCAGCTGTGCATTGACCTGCCAGGTGACAAGAGGCTCTGCTGGGAGGGCTCAGCCTTGGCCCATCTTTCATTTAAATGAAAATGATACAGGTTTTTTCTAAACTCTGATTGTGCAGCAATAATTATCTCCAGTTATCAAACAAGTCTGAGCAAAGCACAGTGGGATGCCTGCCTCATGGAGGCCTCGAGGAGCTACCCTAATGCAGATCACATTTTTCCTCCCCTCTGCCTCTCCCAATTTGTTC
This sequence comes from Nestor notabilis, assembly GCF_000696875.1. Classification (NCBI taxonomy): domain Eukaryota; kingdom Metazoa; phylum Chordata; class Aves; order Psittaciformes; family Psittacidae; genus Nestor; species Nestor notabilis. Next base: position 563 of record NW_009920260.1, on the reverse strand, counting down.
GCAGGGAGGATGATGGTGGCACAAGGACCATTCTGCTGGAAATAAAGCAGCTTCATAGACTTGCTCAGAAAGGAAGAGTAATTTACCCGCACAGAAATGTTTACAGAGGTAGAGTGCAAGCTGAAAGAAAAGGAAAACAGCAAACTTGGATTATTTATTTTATTCAAAACTGTGAACTCATGTCTTCCCACAGCCTGCACTCCAGCCTGAGCTCCATGCCTGATTGCATGGGGTGGTGTTGGAAGGACTGCATTGTTCCCACTTCTGGGAAGCCAGCTTAATAACAGCATAATCTTCATGGCTGAAATCCATTCTTTCCTACCCTTCCTGTTGCTTCTTTACTGTCCCCATCTACTTCTTGCCTAGCTTTCATGTTTCATCTGGTCTTACCCAGGAAACAACCCAAGGAAAAAGAGAAGGACTTCTGTGCCTTCTAGTGTGTTTCAGTCAAAATATTCGTCATGACCAAACAAAAGTTGGCCTTTTTGGAGAAGAATGATTTTCATGTGTGACAGCCTTTCTTATAGACACTGCAATTTTCATAGAATCATAGAATAGTTAGG
>NW_009920259.1:0-4372 GCF_000696875.1 Nestor notabilis | reverse complement strand
TGTGCTCCCCTGGAAGACAGGTGAAATCTTTGTGCATATTCCGCAACTTGGTTGAGGTCCAGGGTCAAGAAGTCACCTCTTCTTCTTCTTCCTCTTCCTCTGATCCACATGGGCTTCCCAAAGGGTCACAGGCATCTCCATGCTGCAGCATGGGGTCCTCCCCAGAATGCAGGTGGCTATCTGCTCCACTGTGGACCATCATGGACTGCAGGGGCACATTCTGCCTCATTGTGGGCTGCTACACAAGCTCCAGGGGAATCTCTGCTCAGGCACCTGGAGCAACTTCTCCCTCCTTCTGCACTGATCTGGGGGTCTGCAGGGCTGTGTCTCACAGCCCTCTTCTCTTCTTCACAGTCCTCACTCCTCTCTTCTGCCATTGCTTTTGTGAAGGTTTTTTTTCCTCCTCTGATATACGTTATCTCAGAGGTGCTGCCACCATTTCTGAATGGCTTGGCCTTAACTAGTGGCAGGTCCATCTTGTAGCCGGCTGCCCTGGCTCTGCTGGATGTAGGGGAAGCTTCTAGAAGCTTCTCACAGAAGCCACCCTTGCAGTATCCCTCTACTAAAACCTTGCCATGAAAAACCAGTAGAATTTCACACATGCTGCCATGAAAATCTGTACCTAGGAAGCACACAGATCATCTCTGCAGCTCTCCCAGTAGCTTCTCTCTCTTTGTTCATTCATAAAGGTCACTGCAAAACTTCAAGAAGCACAGAGCATCACTAGGTTTAATGTGTCCACTGACTCGCTTCTTGCTTGGGCGGGAATTTAGGTTAGACTCTGGATCCACGGGCGAGTCACAAAAAACAATGTGGTCCATCTGGCCCATTGAATTATTAATAAATAGACTACTTTTTATGATAATACAGTTTTTAGTATTAAAATCTCAGTACAAAGTTTTCATTGCATTTGACAGCTAATGCACCAGCTTGAATTTATGTATAATACGTTTAAAGCAAGTTGCTAGATAAACCGCTCTCATTTTATAACTATATAGTTAAAATTATAATTGGAAAAAAATAGTCTTATCTTGCAAAGCATTTCTGAGTATGTTACTTTTAGATGATTGAAATCAAATTGTACATTTCTGGTGTGTAATTAAAATATTCTTGGTAATGTTATTGCACAGACTGTTCTTTTCAACCATTATCATAAATTATAGTGCTATAAAACAAGGATTAAAACGTGCACTGTAGCATTGCAATTATTCTCTATTAAGGTTCTAAAGTGTCAAAATTCTAAATTTACGTATATAATAAATTACAAGGTGAAAACACAGGTGAGGTGTGAGGGTACAACTACAAAGAATAAGTTTGTTTTAGTTAACTAAGTTGTAATTTAGTCTCCTTAGGCTCTGTTTCTGCAGGGAAAACCACAGACTTACATCAGATATTGGTAGATATCTGCAAAAATGTTTTTCTGTCTGTCTGTCTGTCTGTCTGAGGACTTAGAGATCTGAAGCCATGGTGAGCTGAAAATGTCTGTTGTACAAACCCAACAGGACCTAAATGTCCATAGGTGCTTCTCTCAGTTAGCTCAAAATTCCAGTAGTTCAGGGCTAGAAATCAGTATTTCAGTGAGGTCTAGAATGCCCACAAGATGAGAGGTTGACCTTGGTCTGAACTCCAAGATCTAGCTTGAATGGTAAGTGACGTTGGCTTAGGGCAGATGTGACAATCAACCTGAGGTGTCTGAACTTCAGGCAGGTACAGACCTTGGTGGCACAGGCATACACTTCAGTTCAAACATGCCCTGAATGCCCACTATATCCTGGACCATGACTGAAAGTCTAAACAGTAGGAAGTCATGTACAGTGAATAAGTAAAGTGTAAAAAATCTAAGAATTTTACTATCAAAACCATTTTCAGGTTTATGAAAAAGTAACTATAAATTCAGACATATTTCACATTTTGCGCTTACTGTGAATGTCTGGTGACTTCTGTATTTGTATAATGCTTAGGAAAACAAGGTCCAAACTCATCTGAGACATATAAGCTATATAAAAATTTCTGGGCTTGGGAGCCCTTAATTCTTGGTTCAGTAAACAGTCCAGTACTTTCCATACTGAAAAAAACCTTAGACATGCACTGGCACCTCATACCTCTGTGGATATGAGAAAAAAACAAACACCAGCGTAAGCTGGTAAGCAGGCTGGAGAAGAACTATGTTAGGCTCTGGCCCTGGTGCCAGTGGGAATGTCTCAAGAATTAAGTGTATGAGCCATAGTACAGGGTGCTCCTACATTTCTGCACAGACATAGCCTTCAGCAATGCAGCCTATTAATAACAGTAATGAACACATGTCATGGTTTCCACTAGGGGTTGGAAAAAGAGTGGAGTGAGTGAGGTGGCTGTGTGGTACGTGGTTGCTGGCTGGGTTTAAACCATGAAAACACAGCACGTTCGACAGAATAACAGATGTATCTCCTTGATCAAACAGTGGGAGCAAACAATGCAGAGAAAATGTGAAGTATTTATATATTCATGTCATAGTTATATATACCAGTTAGCAATAAATACATTGATTTAAATGTATCTGTATGGATGTGTGTTTCTGTGGAGATATATACATGCTCACATACATACAACCTTAGTGGTGCTTATCACCATAGTTTAAGCCTCTCATACATATTAATGGATTTAGCCACAAAATGCCCTCAGGAAGTAGAGAATTACTATTATCATATAAAAAAAAGAAATGTAATACATTGCACCATGAAGTGAAGAGTAGGAAAAAAATAATGCTACAAAAAAACTGGTAGAGATAACCAAAAAGATTTCACAGAAAGGTTAAGATTAAAACCAGAAATCTTTAAAGTGTGGTAATTGAACATTACAAAACAGTAGATCTCTGAAGAAAATAGGAAGGGCAATTTTTGACAGTTTAGGGAGTTATGCAGTATTTAAGATTCTGTGCACTGCTATACGTATCCCAGGATTGTCCAGTGTATATACCTCAGTATATTCTCTTGCAAGCACATCGTAAGTTTTAAGTGTTAGTGGGAAACACACAAGTAAGTATTTGTCATAATATTAAGCTTATATATTGATTCTTTTGCAGCACAAAGATACTTTAAATCTGGGAACTGATAGGCTTCTATCCAGATGTTTTCGTTTTGCACAATGCTTCAAACACTTTTACACCCTTCCAAAACCTCGCAAGTCCAAATCCTTAGAAATTTAGGTTAGTTTAAGATATAAATAAAAATCCCCGAACAATACTTATGACCTTGAGAGATTTTAGATATCAAAATATCTTAAATGTTTCACAAATTTTTCTAGGCGTGAGTACTTCTTGGAGTATTTTATGTAGACATTTCTGTTGAACTTAACTTTAGTATGGGGGATTTCTAGTCCCTGCAGCCCTTTAATATGATTCAAGATAATTCTGATTGAACACTCTTCAGACCAGTTGTATGTTTACAAGAACTCATTCAAAAGAACTTTTCCATGTTAGTTCTTCAATTTTCATTTACCATCTAGTCATCTAGGGTGCTAAGTAAACCTATAGGTTTAAATGTATATCCATACATCTTAAGAGTTCATGGAGATACACTTGAAGAAGTACTTTTTTCATACTATTTATCACACGTATTTATAAAAGGCAAGAAACTCCACAGAGATTTTTTGGGTGACATTACACTTGTAATATCAACAATATAGTTGTCTCTTCCCTCCCCAGTAGAAAGTGGATTTACAGTCTTCTTATTGCAACATTGTTACAATCAACAGTAAAAACAGCCCTTAAGTTATATTCATAGAAGATAACAACTGAAGCATAAACTGAATTCAGTCGGAACCTCTTACATGCTGTGCCTTTTTCTCCTGACTTAGTGTCATGGGTTCAGCTACTGCCATCATTTTTTGTCCTTCTTAGAAGATGGTGCAGTGCTGTGGTTTTGACTTTCAGTCTGGGAACAATGCTGATAACACTGATGTTTTCAATTGTTGGAAATTAATGTTTACTCAGACCAAGGACTTTCTTGGTCTCATGCTCTGTCAGGGAGGAGGGGAAGGCGGGAGGAAGCAGAGACAGGACACCTGACCCAAACTGGCCAATGGGATATTCCATACCACAGCACATCATACCCGGTATATAAACTGGGGGGAGTCACCCGGAAGGCCCAGATCGCTGCTCATGTCAGGCTGGCTATCGGTCGGTGGGTGGTGAGCAATTGTATCCTCTCCCCTTGTTATTTCCCGTATCGTTATTATTATTAGTGGTAGCAGTAGTGGTTTTGTATTATACTTTAGTTACTGGACTGCTGTTATCTCACATGCAGCATGGTTCCAAGTTGCCGGCTGGGTTTGAACCATGACAGTGTCTTGTGGCACCCAGCGTGGGGCCTGAAAGGTTGAGATAACAACAGAT
>NW_009920258.1:28368-41007 GCF_000696875.1 Nestor notabilis | reverse complement strand
CCCAAGGACCTGCCCGTGGCCCGGTGCGCTGCCGGGCGGGGGTGCCACGGGTGGGTGCCCGGGCTTGCAAGGCCCCGAGCTCACAGGGGTGCTTACAGTCATAGGGAGAGAGAGTCCGCGGGCTGCAGCTCGGGTTGTTCTCCAGCAAAGTGATTTTGTTCCAGTTAACCTCTCCCGATTTCCCTGTGCCACGTTCCCTTCACTCCTTGGACAGATACCGAGATCCCGTGTAACTTCCACAGAGATGTTCCTCCCCGCACCCGCAGTGGTAGCTCACTCACTGCTAGTGCTCCACTCGCACGCTGCAGCTTGATCGTACACTTTTATGGTATCATAATCAAGAGATTATTTGAGTGGCAGTAAAAAAAGTACCTTTTTATTTAACAGTGAGCACCAGGCTTGACTATTCAGTTGTTTTTCTCTTAAAGCTTGAGGAGGAACATGTATTTGAGTATCTTGTCTGTGATCTCTACCAACTGCAGCGTTTTTAGTATGTGGGATAACTTTTGTTGACTGTTTTCTGAGCTACCAGTTCTGCTTTGTTGAATGCTGCTCCATGGCTCCTGGTCAGCCTGCAGGGAATTCTCTTGCTCAGTTCCTGGACTTTGTGGTGTTGTCAGTCCCTGAAGTGATCTCGAGGTGACATAGGATGGTTCCTGGTGTTTTCACGGGCTCTGTTCTTGTTTAGGTTTCAGAGGAGCGTGTTGGATCTCTCTTTACAGTGGAGATTTGCCAGGCTGCCCAACAATGCCAAGCTGGAGATGGTGCCAGTCTCTAATAGAGTGGGAACTGCAAACACGGTACGTTGGTTTTTGCAGTGTGGCCGATCAGTTCAGTTATCATTTTTGCTGAATGTGATCACATCAGATTTCATGAGCAAGAGCATGGTTAGGCTTGGCCAGTGCTGGCGTGGGAGGCCACCCAAAGACTGGTTGAGGTGTGGTGGAAAATGGTAATTTAGTAGCTGTAAGTCTTTGCCCACAGTTGGCATGCTGGTGGAGTTCCAGCTGCGGGTGGAGGATAGGGAGATCTTTTGGGGCACATGAAAAACTGGTAGTCACGAATGTGTAAGAAGTTAAGTATCACTGATGACTTTGCTCAGCAGTTGAGCTATTAACTCAGTTCCATCTCCTAATTTCTATTTCAGTTGCTGTTGTCTGCCTCTGGATTTTGACTAAATCTCTCATTCTTACAGGATTCTCTTTTGCTTTTTTCCCAGCGCTGCTGTTCATGGTGTGTTCATACAGTTTTAGAATGTGTCGTGACGTGCACTGTGTTTAGCAGTTGCCAAATGTCCCTGCTTTGGATAATTTGCAAAGAGCTTACGGATGCTGTGTTCTATAGGTATTACTGTCAGGTTTAGGAGATTTAGAAATCTTTGATGTATGTCATTCTTACAGCTGGAGACATCATTTTTGAAACGATGCAGAGGTGTTAATGAGTATAAACATTGAATGTGGCAAAAATGATGTATGGTCTTACTTAAGTGGCCTGGGGATGAAAATTTGTCTGTCACTGACAGTCTTGTCTCTACTTACAGACTTCCTCAGGTGGAGTTTCTCATTTTTTGAGGAAGTTCCAGGTCTATTAGCGCTACTCCCTCAATGTCTGTCTGTCAAATTGTGTTAGTGGTATTTTGTCATAGGCAGTTGCTTTATCTGTCACAAAGAGAAACTGATACACACATTGAAAAGTGAACTTTGTAGTGCACAAAGGTTTTGCAGTCTCTGCTGTAGTTCACTGTGGGTGTGCAATGCAGTTTGGGGAGTCACGAATGTCTGTGTTTTTCTCTGTAAAACTTCCATGTGCTTTGTTTTGGTGCTAATGTTTTCTTTCTGACTTCGTGGTAGAAAGAAGTTTGTGCTCGAAATGACATACTTAGTTAAAAAAATACCACAAGCTGGTAGCGTCTGCTTAAAATTTTCAGTTAAAAAAAGGTTGTGAAAGGGGTGAGAAGGACCATGAATTGTAGGAGAAGGGTTATAAAATGGAATCACTGCTTTAGATCACAAAAGAGAAGAGCTAACGAAAGTTTAACTTATTATGGTTTAGTTGTATTTCAACAGAACAGTCTACAGAAGTGAGGCTTCCCTTGGAGTGCCTGTTGCTGTTCTATGGAGCTGAGAAGATACAGCAAATATGCTTGTGAAGAGCACAGTCTAAACAGAGTCACTGTCCCATAAACTAAGAGCAGAGATTCCACTTGGAAGGATTTTACAGCCAGTATAAGAAAATACTTTGTACAGAACAATTGACCAAAAGAATTCCCTGCCACAGGGAATGGGTGTCAAATACTGCAGGGAGTTTAAAACCATTGGTTAGCTGTGACAGAAGCTGACTCTGATGGCATTGGTATTATGCCCCAATACAGTGGCAGCTGAGATGCGGGCTTGATCATGCAGGCTGGCTGCAGTAAAGTCGGGATGAATTTGGTTCTATGCCTTTTGTTACTGTCTCTTTATTGAGATAACTTGCATGCAAGTAGTTGTGCTTTCCTGTGGTCACTGGCAGCAGTCTCACCCCTAGAGCACCGGTTTGGATAAATCGTGAGTTTGTTCAGCAAACGTGATATTTTTAAAGTAGATGGATTTGCTTTCAATGTAAAAATCATTCCCGTAAGACAGTTCTGTAGTGACCAATTGGACAAATTCCCCTTGTGGTGGTGGCTGATGTAGGGGTACCGTCAGTACAGTTCTAGTGTTAAAGTTGTTAACTTTCTGTTCATGTGTTTGTAAACTTAAAAGATAATTGGCACTGGTCTATTATTTATAGAGCCTGGGGTTTCAAAAAGACTTCTAACCAACTGACTAGTACTTTCGTGACATACTCAGCTTTGAACTGTTGCCCAGAAACTGATGCAACTGGTAGTCTGGATTTCTGGGCTGGATTCTTATAGAATGGTGATGTCAGCTGTCATCACTCTGTTCTAGCTGAGAATAATGTAGTACTTGTCTCCAGCATAGGAGAAACCAGGAGGTTGTGTTAATGGTGGGATGACACAACTGAGTTCTGTTGGCTAGTTGTTGATGATGTCACTGTTCCCTTTATGCAGAAAACCTTCTGTCTCCAGCAGATGACAATTTGCAGTCCTGTAAGGACCGGTAGGAGCTGAGGCAGATGACAAACGTTTTCCTCCAAGGAAATCACAGTTGATTGCTGGAGTGCGTGGTGCCTGCTTTTTCCCATCTCACTCTTGCTCACCCCCTCATGGTCTCCCATGTGTCACTTGCTCTCACAGAGTGGGAGGATGCACTGACACTGTTGGTAGGGACATGTGGAAACACTGAATGGGATGTTTTCATTGGCCTTTCTCAGAATGGCCCAAGAAAGCTGGTTAATAGTCAAGGATTGCCTCCTCCATGCTCAGGAGGTGTCCATTCCAATGGGAAGTCAGGCAAAAATGCCAGACTCCTAAAATAATCATTTGAATACTCTTCTGCATTTTGAATAGTGTAATCCTTTGCAGGAAGTGTTTGGAAGGAAGTCATGGTGTTTTGGATAGCAGGTTCTACAGATCACCGAAATACCTAAACAAGCTGCAAAGACAAGGAGGTTTTCATCCAGTTTCCAGATCAATTCAGTGTGTTCCCCATAGGTTCGGATCGCACTGCAGTTGGATGATGGCTCCCGTTTACAGGACACCTTTCTCTGTGAACAGACTTTGTGGGAACTTCTCAACCATTTTGCAAAGATCAGGTGAGCAACACAGTGAGAAAATACTTACTTGGATGTAACTCTGCATGACAGTATTTAGTTGTAGTTACAGTGATCCAGCTAAATCCTGCAGATTAGTAGAAATTGGATTTATTTGACTGTGGTTTTTCATGTACCACAACGAGACGTTTGCCTTTTTCTTGCTCTTTCAGATTTGACACTCCATAGTTTCATTATTATTTTTTTAATCCTGAAGTAGCACTCCTTGTTCAGGGCATAAACTGGTAACAAACTGCTAAGGCCAGGAAGAAACTATACTTACATGTTATGATGCCCCATCCCTGGCAGTGTTCAAGGCCAGGTTGGACACAGGGGCTTGGAGCAACCTGCTCTAGTGGAAGGTGTCCTTGCCTGTGGCAGGGGTTGGAGCTTTAAGTGCCCTACAAACCCAAACCAGTCTGTGATTCTGTGATGATTCAAGAAAATATGGAGCTTTCAGCAGGCTAACGTGGAATGTATAGAAGATTGATTAGGTCCTGTTTAAATGGAAGAATTTCTGGTCCTACGTTTGTTGAATATATGCAAGTGTTATATATCTTATTATCTGAGTCCCATCTACATTCAGAGCTTTATTTTGTCTTTAGTTTGGCTTAAAAATACTGTATTTTTTTTAACTGTTGAGCTAATAAACTCTTCTCCAAAGACAGTTCTTTTATTTTTGTCACGGCTTGGAAGATGATGCCTTGAAGCTGTGACAGCCATTCTGTTCTGGACAGAATTTCCAAATTTTGGTTTTTTCTATGGTAGCTGGCTTTGCCTTTCTCTTGATAATGGGTTTTTTCCTCCCAGATTCTGTATTTCTAGCTTGTTCTTTCTCTTACGTTCCTCACCTTCCAGTAGTTGCTGTGTTGCATTTGAATCTCTTGCTCATTTGTACAGATGCTGTGCTGTGCTGTTGTGGAAATAGGAACTATTTTTGTTAATTTCTCCAACCAAGTAAATACTCACCTAAAGAGGCAGTAGTTTTCTGTGTCAAAACTTTGGAAGTCTCTGTGGCTGTGGCACTGGAAGAGCTGTGAAATGAGCGGTCAGTAGTAAGGCTGCTGATGCAGTAGGATTCAGATCAGCTCAACCTTTTAGGATACAGTTACAGGATACAAAATGCTGGATTGGCAGCTGTAGAAATTGACTGGTTACATGTGTGTGTTAGTACTAGACAAACATGTACTAGCATAAATTGCTTTAACTGAAAACTTAAAATTGCTTGTTCTACAGTGCACTTGAAATAGCCTAGGAAGCATGAACCCATGGTTCTGGGCTGAGCTGGCTGACATTAGCTCATTAAGTCAGGCTTGCACAGTGAGATTGGAGTTGCTCTGGAGCTGTTTCCAGGGTAAAGCAGCTAATTCTTCCAACCTCCCAATGATGTGCTGTTCCTTTCTTGCTAGCTTAGCGGGACTTGCCCATATCAAAGGAGTGACTAGTGCTGCTGGCCCAGGGGAGGGAGTTTGGATCAGGGACATGTTCTGTATAGCAGTAGGGGATGGAAGGGTTAGTGCTCACCTCCTGCCCTTCTGTCTAACTCCCTTCATATTGTTTCTGCAGCTTTGTGGGGAATTGGCTTAAATATCCAGCTGAAAAATAGTATTGTCCCTACATTATCTTTCAGGTGGATAAGTTTCCTAACCCAGTTAAGGGTGGTCTCTCATAGCCAGTTAGGACAGGAAGTGTAACATGTCTGGGAACAAGGAACCAAAAGGTGGGTAGGAGTGGTGCATGTCAGTTTTTATACTCGGTATGTTGTGTTGTCAGACCATAGTTTGAGGCAATACTTGAGGCAGTCTGGTGACTCTAAGGTGGTACAAATGAGCCTTACTTACCATTCTCCTTGTCTTTAATGGTCAGGGACCTGGTCTACCCTGGGGCATTTACCCTTAAGTCAAAAGGGACACCTTCGTGTAAATACTAGAGAGAAGAGAATGATTTTTCTTTTGATTGAGGAAAGAGGTAGACAAAAAGAGCCAGGTATAATTTTTCTAGGTGTTTTAGGGGCCCCCTTGTACCTTACTACATACACTGTGCTCTCTGCTTCTTGCAGCTTAGGAACTGCTAGACTGGTGGGGGTGGCAGTTATTGACAGTGACAAATAGCCTTTGTGTGGCTTTCTTGCACATTTGCTGCTTATTTATCAATAATAAAATTACAAGAATTTATATAGAATTATAAAGTTAAAATTTTGAGCTTTTTATATAATTTTGCTCCTTTGGAGTGTTTTTTGTGGGTTTTTTTGTTTGTTTTTTTTTTTTTTTTTATTACAGGTTATTGTAATACTAATAGTTAAGGTACATGCTGCTCTTTTTAAGCAACTTAACTTCTCCAGTGTGCTAAGCATTATTAACTTCAGCTCATAAGACACAGCTGTTCTCTCCTGCCCTCTGGAAGCTCAGGCGTTTGCATGGACTTTGCAAACTTTTGATGAAGTTCAACAAGCAGCACAAACCAAGCTGGATCTGTAGCCATCCATGTAGGTTTCATGGGCTGCGCTCATTTTCAGCGTGTTGAACTAGTCAGCTAGTTGTTGACTTTTGCTGAGTCCTTCCTTTGACTTTCCAACTGGAGACCTTTTCCTGGAATGCTCAGCTGCTCTAAGTGCGTGAGGGGAAGTATTCTAAATCCACTGGAATTTCCCCCCGGTTTCCAGCGTCCATCTTGGCTAATTGGGTCTGAAGAAGGTCTGGAAGCTATTGTGGGGCTGCTCCTCCTCTCAGCGTGCGGCAGTCCTTGCACAAGATGTTTACAGGCCCTGTCAGATCACTACATGAAGGAATCTAATCTGCTTGCCGTTGCCCTTCTGAAGAACAGCACATCAAAGAAATGACAGTGTGTTTGATGTGTGTGCTTGCCTCAGTGAATGCATGTAACGGATTAACAGCAGCTGGAGGAGGAGCCTGCTGGCTTCCAAGAGTTATACAAAAATAAGTCTCTGGGGGATCTTTCTTGGAGTCTGTTCTGCAGAGACTGGTTGAGGGCACAAGCATTGTATACCCTTTTAGCATGAGGCCTGGGAGAACTGTTGCTTTTCTGTCTCCCACTCTTGCCTGGCTGGCAGCTTCAGCAGCTCTGAGACCGTTTTATATAGAAGCAATTGCAGTTTGGACACTTGAAGACAGTTTTGACAATGACTGTGTCTCTTTGCTACTTTTGTGGTATCATTCATTAAGTTCAGATAGTTTCCATACATTTTTAGAAGACTCTTCAATCCAAAGAGTTGCTTAGATTGAAGTAGAAAGCAGTTTTGGAAGGTGAATTAAACTAGGTTGTGTAAGTCAAAGTGGTTTTGTCTCTTATGGGTCTGTGTGATGTGCATGTGTGTTCCATTGTGCCTTGGTTCTCTCCTCCTAAATGATGATCATCCACCTTTCCTGATAGACAGGCAACTTGAGGTTCAAGCTTTCATTCCTCCGATTTGCTTTGTTTCATTTCATTCAGTTCATAGTATTTCATTCTGTTTGTTGTGATGCACACATGGAAAGAAACTGACCTGTCCCCAAAACAAGTACAGTCTAAACTCTAATAACTATTTAACTTAGAGAAGGGATTAAAAAGATCAAGTATTACTTAGTTGTGATTCAGATTGGGTTCTAAGGCACATGAAGAATGATGTGCTCAAATTTATCTGGTAAGAACAGCTAATTTCAGGATTAACTATTTCTACTTCGGTTTTAAGCTTTCAGGGCTGTGTTTAAGGAACAGTGAAGGCACTGGAGCAAGTTCTTTACCTGATGTCTAATACTGATTCTGTGTAATGGTTGTTGCTTGAGGGACGTGGAGGAGAGTGTTGCTAGCTAATGGCACTTCTTGCTATTGCTCTACATTGGTTTGGGGGGCAGTAGACTGGTCTACAGGTGCTGCAGTACTTTGCTTTTTATTGCAGGGAGTTTATGGAACAACATGGTGAATTCTCTCCAGTCTGTGTTTACATGAGAGATGAGGTAAGTCAGCAAAGTCGTCTGAACTGTCTCTCCTCCTTCTGTCCCTAAAAAATAAGAAAAATTCAGCTCTGCTTTCCAACCTGGAGAGTGTTTCTTTTGAACTTTCTTGAGAGGGGAAGTAGAAAAATGTTGATCTTTTCAAAGCATGACGTGTCTGTATGGAAAAAAGCTCTCTTGGAACGTAACACTGGGCTGTTTAGACCTCTGAGCCCATAAAATGAGCTCAATGACCTGTTTGTGTTTTTCTTTCCAACTTCTTTTAAAGCTTGAGTCAAAACAGTGGTTTCATTTTAATAAATATTTGCTTTTCTCTGTGTTTTGATCTTTTGCTATTAATGTTTTGTTTAATATTTTGTATGTGTGTATAATGGAATTTACTCTCCCTAGCTGTCCCCTTCACTTCCCACTGACCTCTGTGGACAGATCATCTTTATTCTGGAACAGGTCATTACAAACATGGGAGGTGTATGTAATGAAATAGTCTGTCTGTCAGCTCTGAGATGTTGCCAGTGATTTAACTTCTGACATGAGAATAATGCTTTGCTAAGGTTGGATCTGATTTGGATGGATGTATGGAATGAAAGAATATGTAGGTCATCTTCCCTTCACATCATTTAGTAAGCAGTTAATTTGGTACAGCAGTTCAGGTGAATACAGATGCATTCAGGTCTCATTTCCAACTGCAGAGCGTGTTTTGTGCTGTGTCTGGTGCTGTGCGATGTTTGTTTGGATACAGGCTTCTTTCTAGAAAGAGCACTTTACATGTTCTCCCAGGGAGGCTGCTGCCACAATTACTTCCCTTTGGTTTTGTTGCAGATCTCAGGAAAAGATGCCCTAGAGAAGACAACGCTGAAATCACTTGGCCTGACTGGAGGCAGCGCCATCGTCAGGTTGGGAGGAGAAGAGTTTGGGCTCTTTAGTTTTCCTTTTTACTCTGGGGGTGAATTTGGTTTATTTCAAATAAAAAAAAAAGGGGGGGGGAGGGACGACCCCAAGAGAAGAGTTCAGGAATGACAACCAAACAGTGCTCAGCAATGACAACCAAACAGTGCTCAGCAGTGACAACCCACAGCTCCGGATTGTTGCGTTTGCTGTTTATCAGAAACTGCTGCCCAGATGTGCTCCCCGCAGCTGCTGGCACTGACCCCCATGTGCACATTAAAGGAGCTTGTTTGTTTCTTTCTTCCTGTTTTTTTTTCCCTGTCTTTCCTGTGAGTGAAGCAGGCAATTCAAAGTGAAAAGTCTTTCTGAGAGGACAGTTATCTACCGCTTCATACTTCCCTGCCTCCTGGTCCCTGCAGTGCCTCCTGCTGACTGGGAGGGTGAGGTAGGGGACAATGACAGCCTTCCTGTGATCTTCTAGCCAGTTCTTTGCATTATATCCAGGAGGCAGGAGTGATTGAAGCTGTGCTTTACAACTCACTGCTGCTTTTTTCCTGGAAGGCAGCGTTCTTCCTGTGGAGCTGGTAGTTCCTGTTCTGGTGTTTTTGTGCAAACCCCTGTCTTCCACCCTTAACTTCAGAGCAACTGGAGCTTGTTCTTTGTGAGTGTCTGGAAGCAGCAGATCGTTAAATTAGGCATATATTTCAGTCTAGCTGTCTTCTTTGTGTCATGGTCATGTTGAGAAGGGGGAGGGCAGTACTGTTAGGATAAATGATGTTGGGTTTATTCATTTTGATGTCTTCTTTAAGAGTTGTCATGAAGAAATGCAGTTCATCTGGTCAGGAGGAAGCTGTGGGTGCCCCGATGCAGTGTAATGAGCTGACAGTGAGGCAAGGCTCTATTGAAGAAGCAGTGGATGTGCCCCTACCTCAAGCAAATGCATTCCCAAAGGACTTGGACCACGGGGATGTGGCCATGTCTTTAAACAGCTGCACAGACAAGCAAGACTCGATGAGAGAATCTCATGCCAACTTTGAGGAGCTGTGGCCTTCTTCAGAGCCTGAGTCAACCCCATTTGTCCCTTTTTTTGGAGATGGACAGCGTCTGGGGGACACTTCTGTAGCTGCACCATCTGTTGGGTTAGATATGTCATCTTCAAAGTTGCCAACAACTTCTTCCAGCCCCGGAGGCCCTTCTAAGCCAAAGAAGTCTAAGAACAGCCAAGAACTGCAAAAGGAGCAAGAACAGGTAAGGGAAAACTTGTATGCAATGGGGGCTTTTTTCATCCTGCCTTGCTTGAGGCTGAACTCCTACAAGGAAAAAGATGTTTCCATATTTCAGACTTTTTCCCCATAATATGGAGTTAAATGCCTTGGTGACATCCAGTTCTGCCAAGAGTTCAGTAAGGAAGTACTGCATTTTGGATAGTTCACTGTAGGAAATATGAAGGATGGGAATTTAAGAATTTGCTGTTCAGAGGCAAGCAAAGCTTTGAACGTTGAGGTGTCCTTGATGAATGGTTTAATGGAAGCAACAGAACTGCATTAAAAGCACAGACTCTGTGCCTCAAATTCCATGCAGATTTCATTAACAAGTGCCCACTTTGTCACCTGAGCCCTGGGCACTTTTCCTTCTCGTAAAAATCGCAATCTGCCGCGTAGTTTTGGTAAGGATGAGCAGAGTTTGGTCAGACTTGTGTTTTATAGTACTCTGAAGGTGCTTACTGCTTGTTGTGACTGACTGACCTCCCAGATCACATGGAAGGTACAAGCTTGTTAGTTTTATATCTGGAAAGGGATAACGTTCTAGCTTGTTGTAGGATTGTCTAGGAGCAGAAATGGTGTTAATAGGGTTGTTGCAACTTCATCCCATGACTTTGAAGATCTGAAAACATGGTCAAAGTTTCTCTTAGGTTGTAAGGTGTGCTCAGATTTCTCATCTGAGCCTTTCTGTGGGACATGGAACTCCATAGTAAAGCTATTGTAAAAGCATTATCCTGTGCTGGCAGTTGTTAATGTCTGCTTCCTCAGCGTTCCTTCTGCCTGTGGTCGCTCTGACTTAGAGTTTAACTCTTTAGGTGGCACGTGGTAGAATGAAAGGGGTATAGAGCTAGGAAAGGAATTTTTCAGCTACAGTTGCATCTCACTTGCCAGGAGCTCAATACTTGGAAAAAAACCCCAAAAACCAGGTCTGGACCGTTTTCTTTTAGTCCAGTCCCATCCCTTCTGTGAGTTTTAATTTTTTTAGTGTTGCAGATGAAGCAGAAAGCTCCCATCCTTTTCCTTCTGTATTTCTGCTTGCGTATAAAAGTCTTTTCTGTCTAGCTCTAAAATATCCTGCTGCTTAAATAAAGTCTACCACTTTCTAACCCTTTTTCCAGCAAGACAAGTTGCACATCTCTCATCATTGTTGGCATCTCTGAAGTAAAACTATATTGTTTAAAAATTCTTTAGCCCATGTAGAGATACCAGAACTGATGGCTCAAGAGTGCTGTGATGCCATCACAGGATGGCCTTTGGATGCTGTTAAGTAGGCTTTCTGTAGGGCAGCCGTATGGAGTTGAATGCCTTCAGCAAGGCTGGGTTTGTCTGGCAAGCAGCATACAATGAACTATGGGAGGCTTTAAATTCATAACTCAGTCCGCATTGTTGTACATTGGGAGTTTCAGGTCCTGGATTCTCTGTGACCAGCGCTTTCCCTTGCCCCTTCACTGCACACATAATCACCAGGGTTGGCTTTAGCGTTCAGAGATCCCCTTCATGTTTTCCCACTCTTTAGGACCTCCTAGAGTTGGAGTTTTGTGTTTATCTCTGGTTCTGATCCAGCCATGGGATTAAACAATGGAAAGCCGCAAGTAGAAAGAAAGAGTGCCTGATGAGGTTCAAAGGGAGCTTGATCCAGGAGGAATTTAGCAAGACTGTGTGTACGCTCTCACATTGATGTGGAGATTCTACCTTGGTTGACTTCTTTGTGGTGGCAGTTCATTCTTGATGAGTTTCTGAATTGTTCAGGAGCAGAAGCCAGGACCCGGAAGGACTCTGGAGCAGTTACAAATGTAGCAGGAAGAGGTTTTGCCAACCCAGTGGTGAATATTTTGGTATATTAGAAACATGTTTGGGTCCACCTCATCAGTGTTTTTGAACCTTTGGGAACAGACCCAAAGGCTGGGTTGATTTGTCCAGTCTAATGCGTTGTTTGCTTCAGTCGCACTCTTGCCTATGAGGGATTTGGAAAGGAAGAGTTTCAGTTGTGTCTGAACAGAAGCAGTGCGAGGGTTTGTGCTGGGATTCTTCACTGGTCCCGTTGTCTGTACTTCTCCATATGCTGGCAGGAGAGACAGAACTCATTTCATCATTTTACTGGCTACAGCTTGTTGGGCACAGAGCTGAACAGTGGTGGCCTGAGGACTGTTGTGATCCGGCATCTGCCTGGGGGTTGCAGTCCTGTTCAAACCACTCGGAGGCACTTCTGGAGCCAGCCTCCCTTCCAGTGTGAGAGCAGCTTTGGAAGCAGCTGCAGAGTCTGTTGGGGGGGCTCTACCCTTGTGTTAAACAGCATGTGATTTTGACGGCTGCTTTCAAGCCCTTTGATCTCTGGTGCTTTTGCTGCTGATTGATTACATTTTGTTCCCTCCTCCATTCCTGCCATCCTCTGCTCTCCTTGCTCTCAGCAGCAACAGCAGAGCAGGGCTGGCCACATGGCATCTGCTTTGTGTCCCTTTTCAGTCCTGAGGAAAAAACCCAAAACAAAACAAATTATTTTTAAACATCAAAGGTCCATTTTTGTAAAAGAATCTTCCCATTAATACTTTGCCTGTGTGTGGTTTTTGAAGCTGAAGAGAGAGGCTGGATAAAATCTGTGCCGGCGTCCCTCCGTTTCTTGGGCTAAAGATGGTTTACAGACAGCTGCGTGCTGACTTTGATGTCAGGACATTAATTATTAGAAGGTAACTTTACACCAGATTCCCCATGAGATTAGAGTTCCCTGAGGTGGTGGGTAGGAAGTGGGTCTCCAGTGAGAGCTTGCTGCTGTGGAACGCGCAGTCGCCACCACTTCACTTAAACTCACATGAACATTTTCGTCAGCTCCCTAGGTCTGGGGTCGGGACCAT
>NW_009920258.1:0-28337 GCF_000696875.1 Nestor notabilis | reverse complement strand
CCTGCTTGCACCTGCTTTATCACAGAGGCTGCAGTTACTTAGACTGCCTGGTAGGCACTGGTGCGAATAGATGGCTCCAGCCTGGTGGTGGAAAGTGCCTCGCATCTCAACCTTGGTAGTAGACGTAGAGACTTTGAACAATGAAGGTGACAAACCATTACGCAGCATCTTTGGCTCCTGAAAGGTATCCCTGACAGACACATGCCAGCAAAACACAGAGCTTGCTTTCCTCCAGAGTTAGGTAATGGGAGGTAGAAACTGCCGTTTGTGACAGGAGGTGGTTACCTTTGGCCATGGCTGCAGGAAGCTGGGATGTGGGCTGGGAAGCAAGGTGGTGCACCTGGAGCCTCCTTTTTGTAATTGCCATGGGAAGGTAGTTTTCAGGTTCTGCCTGTACTTTAAGATTGTTGGTGATGCATTAAAAGAAGGCTGAGATTGAGAGAGGCCTAATTGGACTACCTCAGCAAGCAAATGGTAATGGATGAAGAAAAAGGAACAGAGTGATGGCTGGATAAAGAGGATTGGTAAAGCAGTAGTAATGGATGGATTCGTCTTTCTCTCTGAAGAGTGTTTCTTATGACTGTAAGGATGCAGGGTGTAAATTACATGGGGTGTAAATACGTGGCAGAAGAGATATGATGATGATATGATGTGGCAGCCTCTGCATCCTCAGAGGCAGAATGATAATGTCTTTTGGCTGCTAAGCAGTGCTTAGTAAACACTTTGTGCTACCCTTCTCTGATCAGATCCTGTTGTGCAATTCACGTTAAGTAGTAGGTCGGTAACGTGTCTTGGTCTGGAAGTTGCGGTATCAGCATTTGATAGTGGCTGGGGAAGCGGATAAAATAACAGACTTGGAGCTCAAGGGGTGTGTGTCCGTGCAGGGCCAGCACAGGTAGGCTGCAGGGCATGGATGGGGACATCTGGCTGGGTGCAAGCTGGAGGTCAGGGACGGGTGTTTATGTCCGGGAAGTAGTGGATTTTGTATCACCTCACGTAGGTAGTTCTGGTTGGCTGGGGAATGGCTCTAGAGGGGAGCTTCCTGACTGCCCATTTTAGTACCTCGTTGGCAATGGAGACCCATCTGATGAATGACAATGTCTGGAAAGCGAGGCTTGACTGACAGTTGTAACATCCAGTGGTTCGGAGCAGTAAACCCGCAGCAAGGACGAGGGGTGAACACTTAGGACTGGAATGTGTGCCTGCCTTCAGCTATCTCGTGATTTCTGATGTCTTGGCTGAAGTCTTTAGTTATTACCATGGTTTGGGCAGCGACTGATGCTTTTCCTGTGGAATCCTGCTGCTGTTAGGATTAGCTAAAGTGCTTGCTAGAGCCAGTATTAAATGCTAAGTTTAGGATTTGCTAATGCAGACATTGGAATTCTCTCCATTGTATCCCAGCACTCTTCACAACATGCCATAGGATCATAGGATATGTCTGCTCAGTCTGTTTGGCTTTTGTCTATTTTCAGTCTGTGTGTGTCCAGAATGAAATGAAACTTCAGCCTGTTTGAGGAGACTGAAGTCCTCCTGAGTCTCAGGGCAGCAGTTGTGACCAGTGTGCAAGAGCCCCTTTCCCAGGGGGTGGCTCTGCGTGCTCAGGATCCCTCCTGCAGCGCTGGGCATCCCCCCGGCCCCAGGAAAGCTGCAATAAGGCTCCTTCAGCCACTGGTTAGAGCTGACCCTGCTCAACTTTCTAAAAGTAGCCCTGGTCCCACCCACACAACCTCCTCTTTTAATTTCTCAAATTACCCTTTAGTGCCCACAGCAGAGTGAACATTGCCTTGTAATTTGTGTTGTCCCTTTGACAACTGAGGGAGACTCCTGTTCCCAAGGGGCCTGTGCCTGGGGGAAGGGAGAGCGGATGGAACGTGCGGGAGACTTGGAAGAATATTTGAGGGAATAAGGGGAGAAGAAATGGGCGTCAGGTTTGTTTGTAGAGCCTGGGGTTAGGCTGGCAGCTGACTCTATGGGAGTGCTGTACTAACCGTCAGAGTCTGTGTTCTTGTGGGGCTCTTCAGCCACGGGCCGCTTGCCCCCCAGCGCCTGCAGCCCGCAGTGCTCCTGCCGCTTGTTTTTCAAGCATTGTGTGCTTAAACATTTCTGTGATTTAAAGAGCTTAAATTGTTCAAGAGCCAATAGGTCTAACTGCCTCTTGTGTATTCGACTCTGGTAGTGCTTTATAGTCACATACTGACACAGGTGCTGCTTTTGATGTAAAGGAAAGTAGCCAGTCTCAAACCTCTGCTAAACTGGGAGGGACACATGGTGTCATTCTCCTTTCAGAGGCTGCCGATGCTGTTTGTCTCGTAGGGTGGGAGGGTGGAGCGGGGTTTTGGTTTGGGGTTTTCAGGGGCTGTGGGTCTCGGTGTTGGGTTTTGTTGTTTGTTTTAGTAAGTGTGACCACAGTCCTAGGCCAGGACTCTGTCCTCAGGGTTTGCCCTCATGATGCCCACCATGACGTGCGGGGCTGTGCTGGTGAGCGGTGTCTTGGCTGGCTGAGGGCTGTGTCCTGCTTGAGCGGCTTTTGCTCAGCAGCTGGGGCATAGGGAAAGTTGCTGATAAATGGATTAAGTACCTTTACTGTAGCTAATACACACAGTGAACTGCTCCTAACATCTGTCCACTTTGCCTGCACCAAAGGCTGATTTCAGTGCTAAGTACTTTGAAAGTGCAAAGCAAAAGGGGTTCCACTGTCCAAGGGATCTTCCTGCACTCTGGAAGCCACGTTAAAAATTTGAAACAGGTACAGTGAAACCCTGCAGCAGCTCAGTTCAGAGAACTCGGGTCAGAAACTGCCTTACCAAAACACAGCATTGCTCTCCAGAGTGAAAAGAAATGGAGTCAGCCCTGGTTGGGAACTAGTGCCATTGGTTCTGTGGAAAGAGGATGTGAAGCAAAGAGAACAGAAGATACAATGTGAGACGGGAGTGCATGGCGGGTGAAAACTTAGGAGACAGTTTATATTCTGTAATACGAAGGATAACACCTGTGAAGTTGTGGAATGGTCAAGAAGTGATTATGTACTGAGAAAAGTTTGGGGTAGAGCAGAGAGAGCTTACGGTTTTGGGACAGGGTAATTCCTGAGTACTTGTAACAAGCTTGTAACTAGCTAGAAATATGGTTCAGCTGCAAAATACTATATTGTAAGTGAAGGGATTCCACAGGCACTACCTGGAAGGGAGTTCGCTCTCCTTACATTAGATGACTGCGGAGGGTACTACTCTGGGATTCCTACACTGATGGTGGAGAGCAGCTCACTGCTGGGCTATGACTCCTCTGACAATACAGATTGCTGCTGCCTGCTGGGAGGAGTTATGCCCCAAGCTCTATCAACAATGAAGAATGACAACACTGACAACCTCTATATCATTAGTCTGATCCTCCTGACATGATTTCCACACCAGTTTCTAAATACTGTCCTTTTACTTTTTCTCCAGGTACCTTACAGCGTAAGCAAAGCAATGTGTTTGAAACTAATTGAAGCTCACTTTTATTCTGTAGCTTGTAGACCGAGAGCCACTTGTATGTCACTTGGACCTGCTAGAACCACTTCCTGCTGGCCCAGAAGAGCTTCCTGATGAATTTTTTGAAGTCACAGTGGATGATGTGCGGAAACGCTTGGCACAGCTGCAGAGTGAGAGGCAAGTTCCCTTCCTGCTGCCTACTTGAGACTGCTCCGTATGGTTTTGTTGAACAGAGTGACACTGTATGCCTATAGCTGGCTGGGATCTCTGGGTAAAGGGTTGTAGATAAGTTACTGGGTGTGGAATTAATGAATTAATGATCAGCACTGCAAATCTCTGCCTTTTATGCCATTTGAGTTCAAGGGCTATGTCCTGTTGCTGTGATAGGATGTATGTTTTTGTGTGAATCCGTTGAGGACTTGTGATGCTGATGTGGGGATAAGTTTATCTGAGAACCTGAGGTGAAGGAGGGTGGGCCCTCACTGAGGAAGGATTAAGAAAAAGATTCCTTCCTGTGTTCTGCATTTCAGGGAGTTATTCAAAGCTACTTAACACCCCACCACATTTTATTTCTTTCCTTCTCTGTTCTTCTGAAAGAGAAGCCACTGCCTTTGTAATTAGATGTGCTCTTGCTAGAGGCCCAAAGCAGCAGTGAGCTCCTGCTATCTGTTTTGAACTGACTTTACACTAACTTAATTAGGAATGGAATGGATAGAAATTGTAACTTTTGATGGACAAATACATGAACACAATAATCCAGCTTCATAGGAGTAACTCTCAGTGACTTCAGTAGTAGCTTGTAGCATTTTCAACCACCCTAAGAAACACCTTATATTTTAGCAGAAAAGACCAACTTCGAGACATTACACAAATGGAAATAAAGCAAAATCAAGTTTAGTTACATGAGAATGTTTGGAGCACACACAAAGAAGGGGAGGAAGTGGGACTAACGATGCATCTCACTGTTCAAGTACCTTGCTGTCAAATAGTCATGGTTTTACTCATACTCCACTTCTGAGCTTAAAACTCAGATTAAGATAAACTAGCCTCCCCATCAGCATTTTGCTGTCTGTATTTTCCTGAAGAAATCAATTTTGTGAATGTATTTAATTAAAAGTGGGTCATAACATTCCTTTAAACAAGCATTCTCTGAGACTGTGGGTCTCCTTCTTCACACTCTAACCAAGTCTGAGTTGAACTTCTTACTCAGAGCTGATTTTTTTCCCCACAGGCTGGTGAGACCACAGATTGGCCTGAAAATTGCTCTGCCACTTGTAGGTCTGGAATATTTAGTGGTACAAATGTAGGATCATTTGGTTGGGGGTTACTGGAATACAGCACCCTCAAAAAAAAGACCTTATTTCCAAATTTGCTGATGCTTGTAATCCATTTGCCCCTCACAGACAAAGGTAAAAATAAAAGCAAGTTACACATGAAACTGGTACCTGTTGGCTTTTGATCTCAGGTGATGAATCTTACCAAAAACTAGCTGCACACAGTGCAGTATTTTAACTGCAATTAGAATTTAATTTTGACTTTGTGAGGAGCTGGGAATTGGTGTGGATCAGCACTTGGTACACTAAGAGGTAATGGAGCTGGCACTTCCAGAGCTTCTTGGGATATGCTGTACCAGCTGACAGTCTGGGCACGCTTGGTTAAGTCTGTACTTGTTTTGTTCAGCAGCTGTTCCCAAGATACTTCCAACTGTATAGGTGTAAGAGATCAACTTGCAAATGGTTGTGCAGAACTACAAGATCAAATGTTTCACCACAATCTAGCCTTGTAAATCCATTATTCAGAATTAAGTGTGGACAAGGAAGAAGGACTAAAGCTAAGCACGGACTCTGTTTGGTCTAAGCTTATTTCTTCACTTATAGGAAAATATGTAATTGTTTTCTTGAATTTATTGTTTCATCTTAAATTCTGTTTTCAGCCACTATTCCTTTTAAGACATCAGTCTGCAGTGTGAGTTCTTGGATGATCTGAAACTTCTCTTTTTGTTCCCCTGTTGCTAACTAATACCCATTAATTTCTTGTGCCAGCATTGTTTTACAGCTTCAGTAGCTCTTCCTACTCCCTGGAGTAATTACATCCAACTTAGGCTCTGTTTTATTGGATTAATAATTCCATCTCTTCTTGGGTAGTTTAAGCAAACGTTCCCCTGCTTTTCTTATAACTTCTCTGGCATCTGCTCTAGTGAACTTATTTTTAAACTTGTACAAGAAAAGTAATGTTGTATTGTTGCTGATGCTCGGTAGTTCTGTATATGAGGTTTTTGGGATAGGAACCATAGAAGGTTGGGAAAATACTGAGAGGGATACACGGAACAGTTGAGCATTCTCGTCAGCCCTGCTGGTTACTGAAGTGACAGCTTGTCTTCTTCCCATGCATCTAGGAAACGCCTGGAAGAAGCTCCACTGATGACAAAATCCTTGAGGGAGGCTCAGCTGAAGGAAAAGCTAGAGCGTTACCCAAAGGTAGCCTTTGTTCTTTTCCAGTCCCTCTGGCTAGTCCAGGCTCAGGGGCTGAGTAACTTTCAAATCAATTGTGATAACAGGACCTTGAGCTACTTATAGGAAGACTTTTCAAATTTCTGTCCCTGTCCGTTGCTTGTGGGGCTTGCACAACAGTTGCACCACGTAAAACCAGCCATCCTGCAGTGACACGGGTGGGGGCAGGCAATATATCTTCTTTGAGTTCGTTCTAGATGTTTCAAAACCCTTATGTTGTGCACACGAGTCTGAATGACTGAGCTTTCCGATTTGCCTCTCTGATATTTTGAAACTATCTGATTGCAAGCTAAATAATGAGATGTTTCAGACTGGAGGCATCTTCTCTATAAATGCAATCCTAATGCTGGTTTTGTCTTTGGTTACTTATTGCAAAGCAGTAAGAGATTAAGTTCCCAAGTTAAGTATTTTCTGACCAGTGCTTCAAATAGAATGGTAATTTACTTCAGACATGTGGCAGGAGGTTTCCTGCTGCTATGGACACTTCATGATACTAATAACACTGTTTGTACCTGTCCATGGGTAACTTTCTACTTTGTGCATCACTTGGCACAGAGAGTTCTGCTGCATTGTACATCATACTGTTGCTCTCTTACAGCCTTTGAAAGACAGACAGCCCATGTTCTCTGAGGAGCTGCCAGTATGCTTTTGTACTCCTGTAGTGGAAATATTTCAAATCTCCCAATTTAAAACCAACAAACCAACCAAAACCCCCGAACCCCACCTTGCTCACAAATTCTGAGCCAAGGAGAGATGTTACAGAACAGCCATAAACAATTCACCTGATGTGCTTTGCCTTTGATTTAGGTGGTGCTGAGAGTCCGTTTTCCAGACCGTTATGTTCTACAGGGGTTCTTCCGTCCTAGTGAAACTGGTAAGAGCAGTCTCCGCCTGTGTAGCTGCAGCTGACCTCTCGTCACTGATTAGTTGCATGATAGAAGAGCATGGCTCTGGACAGATCTTTCTGCTGTCCAGGGAAGTAATACTGCTGTGAAAAAGCAGCAGTAGCTGGTTACACTATCCTTACAGGGCCCCTGAGTGGGATGAGGAGTCTGGGGTGATTAGCTTAGCTAAGGGGAGTTTATTTCCAGGACTGGTTGGCTGAGACTGTCAGCCTACTTGATGGCAAAATATTTGCACTCAGAAAACTGTCCCTTCTCATATCCCATTGCTGGTGTCCAGATGGTGTGTTACGGAGATGAGTTTGGACACCAGCACCACCCCCCTTGCCCCAGTCCAAAGCAAACACCCAAACCAGGAAGAAGCAGCTTTACCTACTTGTCCTGGGTTCAGCTCCAGCAGTCATTTTTCTCCTTCTCAGTAGCTGGTGCAGTGCTGTGGTTTTGACTTTCAGCCTGGGAACAACGCTGATAACACCGATGTTTTTAGTTGTTGCTCAGTAATGCTTACTCTGACCAAGGACTTTCTCAGTCTCATGCTCTGCCAGAGAGGAGGGGAAGCCAGGAGGAAGCAGAGGCAGGACACCTGACCCAAACTGGCCAAAGGGGTATTCCATACCACAGCACGTCATGCCCAGTATATAAACTGGGGGGAGTCACCCAAAATGCCCAGATTGCTGCTCGGGTCGGGCTGGGTATCGGTCGGCGGGTGGTGAGCGGTTGTGTCCTCTCCCCTTGTTATTCCTCTTATCATTATTATTGGTAGCAGCAGTGGTTTGTATTATACCTTAGTTACTGGAGAGCTGTTATCTCAACCCGTGGGAGTTACATTCCTCCGATTCTCCTCCCCATCCCTCCGGGAGTGGGGGGAGGAAGGAAGGGGGGGGAGTGAGCGAGTGGCTGCGTGGTTCCGAGTTACCGGCTGGGCTTGAACCACGACACTCCTGTAAAAATGGCATGAACCTTTCTGCCTCTGTCAGTTCACAAGAGGTGGCCAGACCATACACCAAGTAGCTCTTCCTATTGCAGTGGAGATCCTCTCATTCTCTTCTGGCACTAATACTTACCCACACACTGAGGGGGGTTGTTTTAGTACTTTTGTATGGAACAAGATCTAGTAACTAGTTGCCAGAGTCTCACCTGGCTGGGCTCTGCAAATCCTGCAGCCGCTGTTGGATTTCCTAGGAGAACTTCACTGACATCCTTAAATTTTGCTGAGGGAGTGGCCAGTCCAGCTTTGTTTGGGAGCTTTTGGTTGGGTTTGGTTTTTTTTTTTTCAAGATATTTGTAGTAGTAAGAGTGTTTTTACGGAAAAGGCAATCAGCAGCCATTGAAGAGGGCAGTTTTTGCTGTTACAGGGTATCCTTTTTGCCCTGCATCTGAAGAAGCAAACGTAGTTCAGCAAACCTTTCTTTCTTTTTTCCACAGTTGGCATTTTGAGAGCCTTTGTAAGAAGCCATCTTGCAGATGCAGACTTGCCATTTTACTTATGTGAGTGTGC
This sequence comes from Nestor notabilis, assembly GCF_000696875.1. NCBI lineage: Eukaryota > Metazoa > Chordata > Aves > Psittaciformes > Psittacidae > Nestor > Nestor notabilis. The sequence continues at coordinate 19,960 of NW_009920258.1, read as the reverse complement.
TGTTGGTAATATTTGGCCTTACTTTACAAAGCCTATTTCTAGCTGTGGTGCATATGGGATCTTTTGATGCCTTGAGGTATGACCTGAGGAGGAATTTCTTCCCTAAATACAGCCTCAGAGTGCAAAGAAGGTGTAACCTGCTCACTCAGGCACGTTGTGCTTCTGCCTGTGTGGGCAGTGTGAATGTGTCACTGCTTTAATAAGCAGCAATCCCTCCCGTAGCTGCTGTATTTGTTGTTTTGCTTGTTGGGTGGTCCTGTTTTGTAACTTGTTTTTTAACTTCAGTTATTGCACCTCCCAGAACCATCTTGAACGATGAAAGTTTGACGCTCTTTGAGGTAAGGACTCGTGTGTTTCTCTGTGACTTGCTGCTCCGCTTCACCCTGCCATATGCTCTAGTTACCTTGAAACTAGTATCGTGTTGTGATCCCCAGAGGCTTCTGCTTAGCCTGGGCTAATGGAACCAGGTGTTCTGGAGCACAAGCTCCTCACCAGAAGAGGTCCACCTTGTGCAACAGTATGCACTGGCGTGTTGTGTCAGGGTTGGGGGGTCCCATTGTTTCATACGAATGCTATTGCCTTGTGGAGTCTGAACTGTATTTAACCTTGAAACATTATTACAACAGCTGAACTAAAGTAAGTTTGCTGTATCTTAGTTGGATGCAGCAAACTCCCCTTAGTTGGGTCTTAGTATAGTAAACTTAGTATACTTACATACTAACTTAGTATACTTATATCTATAACTTGGTGTACTTAGTTGTATCTTAGTACAGTAAGAGATGGGAGGCAAGGTTTGGATGGGTGGCTGTTTCCAATTTCTGTAGCAGGAGCTAGAGGCCATATTGGACAAGAATCTGACCTTTTTGTTAATTGTTAATGTGTGAAAGTTCATTTTAAGCCACCTCGTACATGAGGAACATGTTGTCTCTGTGTGTAACTCTTCTCCAAGGCTGAAATTTAGTTTTAAACATCCAGATTCTTGAAGGTTTTTTGCAAATATCAGATAAGGTGGATTTGAAGTCTCTGGCCAGAGCCCCTTGGCTGTGTGATCCCACACGTGCTGAGAGACTGACCGAGTGGGTTTTGCCAGACTTTGCCCCAGCCTCACCCTTTTTCAGACGTGCTGTTGTTCAGAACAACACGGAGCTTGTGGAGAGGCACTGGAGATGGCTGCAGGGGACAGGGCCGGGCACGCTGCAGCGAGGTGCTTCCCGAGGAAGCAGAAGGGGTGGCGCAGGAGAGGGACAGAGAAGGCACTTGTGAGGCAGCAGGGTGAATCAGGTAGGGATTAGCATGCCTCTGAAGTTGTTTGTAATGAAGCTTTCCACATTCCACAACTTCCTGATCAGGCCATGTGGAAGAGAGACACGTGCAGCTGCTTTTAAGACTACTGAATATTCAGGAAATCAAAATGGGGATCTCTGTGTTCACAGTGGGAACTGTGAAGTCTCTCCCCTTCCTAATATCCTGCTAAGAATTCTTTGCTGAAATTTGAAGTTTTGGGAGTGGTTTTGTTGATGCTGGAGTTCCTTGTATTGTCACCATGCCTGTGACAGGCTTAGCTTCCTAGGGAGCCTGGAGCCTCTCAGGGATCTCAGCCCTGTGCTTTTGGTGCTGTGGCTCAGGAATTGCTGTGCAGTAGCTCTTGGCCTCCATCCATCTTCACAGCCTGAGGGCTCTCTGCTTCTATCAGCCTCCCTGAGCTTTACTTGACCATGGCCTCTGTTTGAATGGGCAGTGCATGGCTGTGCTCCCACTGACGGGAATGGGACTGTGCTTGTGTTGGTAAGACAATGTCATTGTGGGTGGGGAGAACAACGATTTTTCTTTTCAAAGCCATTTTGTGTATTTTAATAATGAAAATACCAGTGGAAAGCACTTTGTGTCTTTGAGCCAGGAGATTTTGCCATTCGGACGTGAAGGCGGTTCTCCAGCTTCCTCTGATTTGAGCCGTCTTACCCACATCTGCCACCCAAAACAGTCTCAAGGCACACATGGTAACCATGATGGGAAAAGCAAAGGACAAATCTTGCGTTCGGATCCTGAGAAATGCCCCGAAGGGGGAGCTGGCTGCGGCTGCTCTGCTAATGGTGCATTTGGAAAACATTCAGAGGAACAGCAGATAATACAAAATGGTCTGCACTTGTTAGCAGTTCTGAGGCAAGGGAAGCAGCCCTAGAGCTGTGACTAGCACAGGCTGCTCTGACACACCTCTCTACTCACAGCCTTCCTCTGTCTCAGCCTCTTCTGTTGGTCCTAAGCTGTCATGTCTGAGCACATCCCTCACCTAGAGTTCCTTTATATGTTCTCTGACATGCTCTTTGGAATGCTTTTTTCACCTTTCCAAAGCGTGCTCTCTCTGCATCTCTCGCCAACAGAGGTTTCCTGCATCAAATGGGCTTTTTTGTGTCTTTTTCTAAGATTTGGCTGGGATGTGTTCCCATATTTCCTGCCTTCGCCTTCAGACTTGTGCCCCTACAAAATATCTTGTGTTCTTTTCAGTGTCTCTATGGGAAGTGATGTTGTCCCCTACCCTATATGCCTTATTTTCCTCTAGAGTCTCATGGACTTCAAGTTTTGACACTATTTATTTTTCCTTTAAGGTGGGCTTTCTTTTTTTGTTTTGTTAAGTACATCCTGGATGCCGAAGACTCAAGGTCTGCCTCTGTAATCAACCTTTATCCTGTTCTCAGTTCATTTTCTATTATATCTTTTGTTGCTCCTTGAATTCAAGGTACTTACCTTTCTGATGCAGCTTTCTTCCATTGTTTCTGTCGCTGGTGGGAAGTACCCCGTCTGCTCACGTGCCTGTCCTTGCTACCTTGAGATCTCCTGTGACCGTTCTCTTCCTCCTTTTTTGGTTAGCTTCTAAATCCTTTGCAAACCATACTCATTCCACAAGGAAAAGAGCGTGTCTCTGCCTTTTCAATGAACTTGAATGCAGCACCTTCTTTGCTGACTTTTATGTGCCTCCTGTTCATCCAGCCTCTGATGCTGTCTCCAGTCCTTGTTAGTTCTTAGCCTTGGTCTGTCTTCCAGATAAAGTTCAAAATCTGCTCACCTATATTCATCCCTTGTCCCCTCCTCCCCCCCAATACTGTTCTTTTCTCTTTTTCAGCAGACATCTAATGTTTCTCTGGATGTCTTCTGAAACGTTACTTGTTCAGTGAAACACTACAGAAATAATTACATGTCCCTGTCTTTGAATCAGAAACTTCATGGCAGGAGTTGTGCTTCATTTGCTGTGTTAAAGCCTTTGTTCTGTACCTGGCACTGTTCCTTGTGCATTACACATGTGCCGAGTTCCCAGTTTCCTAGCTGTGACATGTAATGTGGAATTCATTCCTTGCAGCAGCTCCCCGAGACATACACGTGTTACATCAGTGCTCTGTAGAGACCTGGAGACGGCTTTCAGGCTTTCAGACTCCTTTAGAAATCAGAACCTGATGGAGAACCTGGTTGGTTTTCCTGTCAAGCATCCTCTGTGTGTGGTGTCTGTCCTGGGACTGAAGTGGTTGTGGTGTCGCACGGCAAAGGTGCAGAGCTGATGTTAGGGCAGAACTGACTGTCCAAGGAACAGTGCTCGAAAGCTGGAAATTCTCCTGCAAATTGACTGGTTTAAGGAATAACTTTTCTTATTTCCCACTTCCTCTGTGTGAACACAGAACAACAACGTCTGACTGGGACAAAGGGTGGCAAATCCAAACTTGATTTAAGAATTGTTTTTTTCTGTGCAACATGTAATCCCAGTGCAGTCTGACTAAACCGTGTGTAGAAAGTGCTTGTGTTGAGAATTTGGGTATGCTTGTGGAAAAATGGATTTTTTATAATCTAAGAATACAGGATCATTACAATTACTTGTAAAATGTGCAAAGACAAACCCGATGCTTTACATTTGTTAGGGATTGTAACGTGGCATCTTGAGAGGTTACCACATTTCCCAGCGGTTGCAGGACTTGGCATTTTCTTCTTAGCTACCTGGTTCAGTTCAGGTAAATGCAGTGGTGCATGTGCTGGGAAAAATAATTTGAACTTCATATGCACCTCGGTGACCTGTTGGGTTGATTCTCACTGCCATGGAGCAAGGTGATGAATTGCTGAATAGTCAAAACTGAAACGACCTTCTTTCCAAACTCAAAGTATTCAGAGCAGAGCAGATAACAAAGCGAAGAACATCACTGGATGAAACCAGGGTTTCCTTGCATCTTCAATAATGTTTGCAGATCTGGCCTCATCTTAGAAAGGAACTGGGAAAGATACAGTGGAGGGAAATGGGGATCATCAGAGGTGTGGAATGGCTCCTGCACAGAGGAAGACTGAGTGGGCTAGGGCTTGTCAGTCTGCAGGTGTGATGGGGAAAGACATGACATATCAAGAAGAAGCTGGAAGGAGATTATTTCTTGCTCTGTCCAGGACAGGAGTGAGTGGCATCAAGTGGGATGGAAGAAGGTAGTTGTTCATGCAGCAGAAAACCAAAGTGTGGAATTCCTTGTCACAGGGTGCTACATACTACAAGTATATACTGGTTCCAGAGGAATTTGGACAAGCGCGAGGAAGATATCTACTGAGAGTCTCTCTTGAACCATGTCAGGGAGCTTCTGAACTGAAAATTGTTGCTAGCTAATAGTATTAGGGGAAAGTATCACATAGAATCAAAGAGCAGGGATACTCCTCTGCGCATCTGTTTGTTTGGGGTTGTTTTGGTTGCTGTTGGAAACAGGATACTGGCTGGACTGAATGGACTTGTGGCCTGCATACACTTCTTCTTAGCATCCTTGTGTACTGCTGGAAGTGGGTTACCTTGGCAACTTACCTGACCCAATAGCAATTCCTGTATTAACTCAACTGCCCTATAGATTGAATGGTAGTGGGCTAATACACATGAAACAGTACACAAAACTTCAGCTTCAGGAAAGGAAGGATTTTGCTCACACTTGCCACTTAGCTCTGCAAGTGTTGGCTGATGCAATTATGCCAGTGGACCCAAGCAAACTTTTCCTGCAGGAGACCTTGCTAAAGCTCATAGTGACTTTAAAGAACTCACTTGATTAATTTTTTCTTCTCCTTCTGCAGCTGAGCATATAAACTGTGCAAAGTTTCTGCTCGTGGTACCGCTTGTTGCCACAGCCCGTTCGGTGCAGAAGCCTCAGGTGGTTGGAAGCGTGTATGCAGCTGTAGGCATTCACCATGCACATTCACTGGGAGATTCCAAAACACTCTCGACTTCAAAAGTTATTAGGAAAACCCAGCCAGTCCATCAGAGCTGACTTGCAAGATAGATTCATGGTGAAGGAGCAGGAGACCATTGTTGTAACTGAGCTCTTTAAAAAAAATCAAGTTGTATTCAGGGAGACTTCAGCCTTGGCCGAGGGGCCCTGGGCGTTGGAAATGAGTGCGTGATTTGACCCAAATGCTCGAGGCTAGCAACAGTGCTCTAATGAGGTGAGCAGAGGAGAGGTTTAGCAATAAGGGAAGACATGTCACTGGATTGGAAAGAAACAGCAGGGGAATTGTTTTGGTAGAGGAGCGAAGAAATTAATGTATGTTCAGGATGAGGTGAGAGACGGGAGAAGGCTGCAAGGGGCTGAGGCAACTTGGAAGGATAAAATGGGATGAAGAGAGGGAGGGGAAATAAATGCTGTGCCTGGATGGGGTTGGGTTCCACAGTCTGTTTAGAGCTTGAGATTTTGGGGCAGTGGCTGCTGCTCTGCCAGGAACATGTGCTGGGGGCCAGGCAGATGAGCATGTGTGAAAGGAGTTGTTTGATGCAGCCGGGTGTAAAACAGGCATTATGTGAAGTGGGTTTGCAGATTGGAAGTGCTGTGTGGCCATGCAGCATTCTGTCCCTTGCCTGGGGCCTTTCGTCCCTTTCATGTCAGGTCCTGTTATGGCAAGAATGATTCTGTGTGTTTATAAACATTTTATTTGGATGAAGCATCAAACAGGAAGAAAACAGTTTCTGTCGGGAGCTTGTCATACCATTGTGGTTACCCCACTGCTCCTCAGAGACCACGGGGCTCTGACTTGGGAGGATGGTGCCTTATCCCAGTCTAGGTTAGCTGGTTCTAGCAAAGCTTTGCTCTCTGTTACCGGTGTAAATCCTTTTCCATCTCTAACTTCTGCCAGTGAAGGGCCCGTGCCGTAATGACTTCTGCTCGGACAGGCTTTCCCTCCGCTGCGGCAGAGCCGAGTGCTTGGCAGGGGCTGAAGGGGCCTTTCTTCTCAGGGCAGTAATGGGTGCGGAAGTTGCTCTGGCTTTTGTGTCCCTGGCAACTGTGTTGTTGTTGGATGCCCTTTTTATGGGCGGCTGTTGCTAATCAGGCTGCTTTGCCTGAGCCTCAACGCTCCTGTCTCCTGTGGCGCAGAGCAGGAGCAAGACGTGATGTTTCCGGTACTGGGCAAGGCGGGGCAGTGCTGGGGACAGGCCTTGCTCACCCTTCTCACTTGCTCTCTAGTGTTGCTTCCAAACCATGAACTCTTCGGTGTAAGGAGGAGTTTGTGCTGGTCAGTGTCCACCCTCGCTGCAGGGCTGAGGGCTGCAGCACGGGCTGCGGTCCCGGTGGTGCGCTGGGTGGCGTTAGGCTCTGCATGGGTGAGGGCTTCGCTCCTTTCAGGCATCGTGGTCTGTGGAATGGGAATCTTTATGCTTTAGTCAGAGCTCCCCTTCGGTCCCGTTTTGCAGAGGCAATCATAGGGCAGATTGCACTGAATCTAAGTATCTGAGCGATAACTGTGAGCCGTAACTGAAGTTGTGTGAACCTTAGAATTCCTGTCCCTGACTTCCGGACGTGGGTTTGTCCTTACCCTGCTCCAGGAGTGCTGCTCCTTTTTTTCTTTTTGTTATGTGGTTTCTTCTGCTTTTGCTCTTGGGGACTTGTTAAACTCCTGTTCTCCAAATACAGTGCTTAAGCTCTTGCGAGAGAAATGAGAACTAGTTAAGGAAGCTAAAGAATAAGGGGGTAGAGGTTGGCTTGTGGCTTCTGCACGGTCCATCCTTGGTTTTCTGGGTTGCCTTTTCTCAAAATACATGGCGCTGTCATGTCTAAACACAAGTGGGCCACTGTTGTTACTTTTAAGTAGGACTTTGGCAGAGAAGCATCCGATTATTTATTCCCTTCAGTTTAGTCATAGGCTAATTAATTGCCTTCTGTTTTCTCCTTTTCTTTGAGAAGTGCCTTGGTACATAGAGATTTCTAATGGCATCCTTCAAGGATATGGAATTCTCTTGATGAACTTCAAAAGTATTCTCTACAAACTTATGGTCTTTGCTGAGGCAGAGGCAGAGCCTGCTTGAGCCCAGGCACAGCGTCCTGGACACTGACCACTGCCAGCCTGGCTGGTTCAGCAACTTACTGTTAAGGAGACTGTATGGTATTCCTGAGGGTACCACTGCTAGAGTAGAGGGCAGAGTTGCTTCTGTGGTATGACTGGGACTTGGCTGTTTGAGATTGCTTGTCCAGTGTCAGACATGCATCATGGATTTGTGCCTGGCTCTCCCAGTCCTAAGGTAGCAGTAGGCTGTCCTGAGCCCTGCAGACGGCCTTGGTATGAGCTGTGAGAACAAGTGATGGTGGCGGAGGCAGCAGTGTGAGCACGTTTGAGCATTCAGTATTTAGACATGACTGAAATTTGTGCTGTAGCCAATAGCAGGAGTCACTGCAGATGGGGGAGTACCATATTATCAACACTTCTGCTCTCTCTCCGCCCTCTCACTCCATTCAAGCTGGTAAGATTGGAACCACGTTCATTAAATTTGATCCCTTGCAATGAAGGGAGAACCTTTACGCTGCAAGCAAAACCGGGAGAAAAGACAAACATTGTCAACTTGTTTGCCAAGATACATGGGCTGAAAGAACTGTCTGAGCTGAATTCTCCAAAAATACGTGTGTATTTACAGTATAGTGAGCTCACAGATTGGCAGCAACGTGGAGTTTTTGGAACCCAGAAAGACTTCAAGGCATTGCTTTGATTTTTTGTTAGTGCTGTTTTTGCTGGCTGCCTTATCCTCATGTCCCTTGATGTGTTTTATAGCGTTCTGCTCTCTAGAACTGATCAACTGCAGGCATCCTTGTTGTAGCACTTGGCTTCGGGTTCCATATAACTCTAGTTGCTTGTTTGTGTTTTTCTAGGCTAGCCAAGCATTTCAGAGTTGGTTCTTAGCTTCTTTCTCCTCCCAGAAACAGGCACTTGTGGACTGCATATGTGGGGTGGGTTAATGGAAAAAATCATTGATCGCTGTGTTAATGCTAGGAAAGAGTTAGTAGAAGGTAAGAAAACCAGCCACTGGAAAAGTCAAGGCAGCAAAGAGGGCAGGAGGCCCTCAGAGGATGCCTTCAGAGGAGCTGAAGGAATCTACAGGCTTCCACATAAATATTTAGATCCTCTAATCAGATCTTAGAGTGCACTGAGTGTTTCCTCTGGCATGTGCCATGGGGCAGACATCCAGAGGAGCTGTTTGTTCCTTTTTTTGCCTTTGGTTCTGTTTCCATATCCTGTTTGTTAATGCCAGCTTGGGCAGTAAGTCTGGCATGCTGGTCCAGTGAAGCCGACTACGAAGTGAGCAGTGTGAAGCCTTCTCTGCTTTTGGCAAGAGCCTGAATGCAACTTCAGAAAAAATTACTTCATCAGAGCCAGTCTGTTGGAGGTATTTCCAGCAGCAGCAAAGAAAATTGCAATTAATAGTGAAATCCATCTAGCCCAGAGGATGGCATTCACCTTCCTGTGTGCAGTCTTGGCTCTTTGCTTTACTTATTGAGGATTTTCTCATCTGGTCAGATTTTGGTAGCTTGTCTGGTGCAGTCTGTTTGTTTTGCTCGCTGTCCATCCGTGCCCCTGATGCTGACTTCCAGCAAGGCACTTCCATCCCAGTGAGGGCTTTCTGTAGGACTGAGTGTGGAGTGGTAATTCTGCCCAAATGTCCTCTCCTGCTGTCAGTTCTGAAGGCCAGCTCTTCCTGAGCTGAGCTCAAGGGCTCAATGAATACTCTTTATACCTGGATTCCTTCTGAAGGAGCCTTCTCAAATAGCACTTTCAAATCTTATCTTTGCCTTACGAATGTTGAAGGTCCCTTGCTCTAGCTGGATCAGGCCTCTTCCATACTGGCTGCAAAATATCCATCTTCTTTGGCAGTTGCAGTCCACATTGAGCAGCTTTGTTCCCAGGTTATAAACACCAACCACTTAGTCAGTTTGCCGCTTTCACCATGACTGGAGTGTTTATTTCTGTTTCAGCGATGCTTTGCAGTCTTGCTGGAGAAACTTTTGATCCACCGGCTTTCCGGTTGAATTTTCCAAGAGCTGGTTTATGTGTTTGGGGTGTGTGTCCATGCACTATTTCATGTTGGTAGCTTGGGTTTCTCCTTCCATGTGCGTGTTCCTTTGAAGTGCTTATTTTCTTTTAAGATCAAACTAGCAGCAGACCTGTGGCACTCTAATCTTTTCAGATCATGTTAACGGAAAGAATGCTTCTCACTGGCAGCTGCGAGTTCCCCTCGGACAGCAGTCCTGCCTGTCTGAAAGCATCGCTCTGTCAGCGAGCAGGGTAACTGCATGGTAGTGATGGATGTATTTTGCAGTGCTGTGTTCTAGGGGTTTTTGAATGTGTATGTGTGGAGGTACCTGGTGAAGGAGGAAATGTTGGGATGTTGTTTGGGGAGGGTCTGCCTGACATCATTTCTGTGCTCTAGAGAACAAGTTACCAAGATGTGCAGCAAAATAAAGCAGCAATGTTCCTTTTGTGTATCGCAGCTGGATTCACAGGGGAATGTTGTTCTAGTGTAGATATTTTTATCATGGAATGCAAGATGCAGTAGCCCCAGTACCACCCTGCAGCCAGGGTGCCCTGTGCTCCTAAACCACGCTCGCCACTGTGGTGTCTGAGCAACTGTGCCCGGCCGGGCTGCAGTAAAGCTCAGAGTTACTTAGCTGCATGATTTTAGACTAAATGTGGCTTTATGAGAAACAGGCTGGTCTTCAGGTTTCAGAAATGGAAAGCGCTCATTTAAACTTCTGCAACTGTAAGTAATGCAGTGATGCTGTGTTATTCAGATCTTTAAAACCTGAGGAGTTGGTTGGTTGGAATGGTACTCCTTGAATGGGGAGGACAGTAAGTAGGACATTGGCTTCCTCCACTTCTTGCCTTATCAGTGACTTTCTGATCCCTTCACAAGGAAGCTGTCCTGTGAGTAAGGCCTTGGATAGGACTCTGGAGACTTACATACGTACTTCTTGTTTCTGCTACTTACCATCCTGCGTGACCTTAAATAAGTTATTTAATGTCTTTAGGTGTCAGTTTCTCATCTTTACCAAAAACCCCTCAACTAACCAACAGAAAGAAAAAAACCCCAAACCAAACCCCAAAACCCAACAAACCAAAATAAAATCCCAAACCCTCATGTTTTCTTACATTTTTCTGTATACTGCATGTTGCTGCTCATTACATATGTGTAATTGCACAAACACCATTTTCACTTGGATTTCTAGATGCTGTTGCAATCAAATTACTAATCAAACCGTATTTTGTAAATATGCCTTGCACAGTGTGATTTGAACATTATAATTCAATAGATTAAGGTCATCTATTTTCCCAGTCAGAATGGCATTGTATCTTTGGCTGGAAATGAAAGCAGAAAAAAGAGAAATGCTGGATGTTTGAGTATAGTAACTACCTGTTGACTCATTCATACTGTAGTAACTCTTCACATACAACTGAATGGAGATTTTTGAGTAGTTGTTTCAAGCAGCCTATGGTCTCCTGGTCAGTCTGACAGGCTCAGGGTGACGCAAAGAGATTTCTCCATCTGTTTATTCACAGATCTGGGTAAGAATCCTATGCAGCTTAAGAACTGCAGAGTTCTAGAAACATGGATGTATGCATTAGAACAACTGAAAATAAGGGAATACCAGCTCACTTGAGAATCTAGTTTTCTGGTAATGGTCTGTCCAGTAAATTGATCCTTGCATCCTTAGCAGTGTTAGAAAATACTAAAGGCTCCAGCTTTGGGTTTGTATATTTTCCTGGACTGCAGCTAGTAAAGCCCTTCTCATCTTTATGCCAAGACATTCCTTGGCCAGTGGGATCATTCCACTGGCTTAAATATTTTTTGTTACACACCCCCTCAGACAGTGTTATGTCCTGTCAGGGCCCGGCTAAATCCTGGGGAGGTCAGTGAGATACAGCTACCTGCCTCCTGTGCTGCACCCTCAGAAAGTGCTGAAATGGGGATGGTACCGGAGAATCCTGCCCAAAGGAAGCTAGGTAAAGGGTTGGATGAATGAACCAAGAGTGTATCTGAAGTGAAGGAAAGAACTTACTGGGTGTAAATTTGGCAAGATTTACAAATTTGCCAATTTGTAAATTGCCTGACCCCTAGGCAAGGATAGGGATGCAGGGAAGTGAGCCATGGGAAGGATTCTGTATAGTTGGGAGCTGCTGTCAGGTTCCTTTAAGTTTCTTTCAATTAAAAGATTTTGAACTGAAATGTCTGGACTGATGTGCTGCCAGCAGTGGGAAATGGTTGTGGACGTGGATCCTGAAACTTGGAACTATGGTTATTTGTGAACCTGCAAGTAAATAGGCTAGAGGTTTATATTGGGGCACACTCTGTGTGTTTGTGTGGTTGAGGGTGTCTGTCTAGCTCTTGGTCTGTGTTTCTCACTCTTTTTCTCTTTGTGCCTCGTGCAGGCCCTGCCATGAATTTTCTCTGACCCCTTGGGGCCATTCCCACATGAAGCTTTGATGTGTGTGCCCAGAGCTTGATTGACAAGGAAGTTTCGGTGGCGGCAGCAAGAGAAAAGGGCAGGGCTTTGAACTAAAGGGCTTTGAGCTCTGAGATGCTGTGCTTACTTATCTCTTTCAGAATGTTAATTATTTACCAAGATAATTGGTCAGGAGGGGAAAAAAAGAGAAGGGAGGTTATTAAAAAATTCCAACACTAACACACTACAAAAACCTCATTTTCTAACTTGCAGCTGGCATGAAAAGGATGTTGTGTGTATGTGTGTGTGTGTGTGGGGAGCTTTTTAAGGTACCCATTTCCTAAATAGAGGGATCCCTTCAGACGGGTGCAGCGGAAACATCAAAGCTCTTGCAAGAGTTTTCTCTAGGGTTTCTAAACCGTGTCTGGTACTTTTTAATTAAAAAAGTTTATGGAGAGCTGTGGCTGTGGCTGGAGCAGCACCCCCGGCCCCAGCGGCTGGGGAGCGGCGTGGTAAAGGATCTAATAAATAATGATTTCTGCTAAGATGGCAGTTCAAGGACATGGAGATGCCTGGCTGCTGTGGCAGGAGCTGAGACTTGGAGTAGGCTGGTGGATGTCTCTTGCTTCAGTTTAACATGGTGTGGGCCATGCTGTATGTGGAAGTCTGCAGCCTTTGGTTAACGTCAGAGTTTGTAATACCATGTCCCCGTTCGAGGGATGTAGTCAGGAAGATAGGTGATGATGTTTCATTTTGCCTCTGGTTAGCACAGCTTTATTAGTCTCAGTATTACATAGCAGTCCACAGACGAATGCAGAGAACCTTTGAGTTCTGGTAACTGCTGTGCTGGATCAGGTCCAAGGACCCTCATTCCGGTATCCTGACTGGTGACAACAGAGGTTCAAGAACAGGCAGGCTGCCCTGCACAATTCCTATGTATGCATTAATGATGTGAAGAGGGGCAGTTGCTTGCTTTTATCTATTTCTTTATTTATTGAATCAAGGTGAGAAGTTTAGTGTTACTGTTTCTGTGTATGTTGAACATAATTCAAATTTTGTATTGAATTATCCAGTACATTTTTATGCAGAGGTAGTTGAGTAAAGCTGCTGAGCCAGGACATAAGGGACCGAGCGTGTAAAGCAGTGAACGTGCAGTCCTACAGTTACCTGGGTCACTCAATGAGCTCAGTGGATGAAAAAAATGTTTGAATATGGCAGAGTTATTCTGACAAGTAGGAACTGGGAGTCCAGGCTGCGTTTATAAAAGGACAGACTGTAGCCTGGGAAGCTGTGGAAACCAGACAAATTCCAACTAGAGACAGGGTGTAAATGTTGCAGTATCATCTAGAGTAGATTTCTGAGGGCATAGCTTGATTTTCCTTCTCTTACTATCAGTCACTCAGGTCTTGGAAGATTCTTACTCATATTCACGTTGTCTGCTCAGCAGTGGAGAATGTGGGTGAAATATAATGGCATGAGATAGAGGACAGAGGAAGACAAATGGCAGGTCATCAGTGCCATGAGCATGCGCTGTACGGGTCTCGTCACCTGTGTGTAGAGAATAGATCATGTCTTACTCTGAGTGCCTTGTGCTCTGCACACGTTGAGCCTTTTCTGAATTATAGATGGCTCATTGCCCTCAGCTTGAACTCTGAATTTGTCTGTAGCTGTCTAACCTGTGTCTAATGTTCACAGTGACCTGTGAAAGCATGTACAGTCAGTGATCTCTTCTCTTCCCCTTTTGCTGCAGGCTAAACTCTTTCCAACTGCTGTCATTCATTTTGGATCTGAGGAGTGCAGGGGTGAGTGAATTTCCTCTCTTCTTCAGCTGTGTAGCTCCTGTGGTAGATCCAGAAGAATTACATCCTTATGTATCCTTCTGATAAAAGATAATGCAGTCCTTGAGAGTGCTGGTAGATGTTCCTGTTCGGAATGGCTGAAGCTCTCCGAACTAGCTTGGTCAGTAAACACAGCACCTTTCCTATGAGATTTGTTAGGCTGTGGAGTGGATGTTGTCTGCTCTGGGCACAAGAATGATAGAAAAACAGCTCTGTAGAAGGATATTCCACTGTTCAAAACGTTAACTAGACAAATGACACTGAAAGACTTTTACAGACCTCCTGTTGTAGTGAACTGGCTGCAGATGGGAGAACAGATTTGAACCTTTGATTTTTTGACACCTCTGTGTTATGCTTAGAATCTCATTCTCCCAGATTAAAGCATGCTCTGGCTTCACAGAAAAGCTTCTGAGATGCAGTGAGCACTGACAGAAAATGTCAAGATCTTGAGGTCTGAATGAGGAAGTGAGCACCTCGAGTTGTGAAAGAAACTGTCAGAGTTTTGAAGTGTCCTGTGTCAGCTGGGGGAAAGTGGTGCAGATTTACTGTAGTATACAGCAGGTATTTCCTGAGCTGAGCGCTATGTGATTCTGTGGTGATTGATGTCTCTCTGTTACCAAACAAGTGTCTGGGTTTCATTTTTAAACAGATTGTTACCTGAAGTCAGACCTGCTGAGCTCTGCAGTTTCCCCTTCTGCAGCTGATGTATTAGTAGCCAGGTATGTTGTGACTCAATAGAGTGGTAAATGGATATTTTGGGAATGGGAAGCATGAAACGAACCCATCTTAATACAAAGACATGTGCTCTGAAGATCCTAGGACTTCATTTTCTCCTTAAACAGTCAGAGTGTCGTACTTGACTTCATAGCTTTGTGAGTCCGTCTTTGCAAAGTAGGATTTCAGTGACTAAATCAAGTAAATCCTTTTATGATGAAAAAGAACCTTTTCGATCTGACTTTAAAAGTTTAAAGGTGGTGGTACAAGGGGCTATTACGAAAAAATTAAGCTTAATTCTACTTGCTTGGTTTTTTTCCTCAGATGTTTGTCCAAATCATTAGTTCCTTCTGCTTCATCATCTTTAGAATCAATAGTTCCATCGCTGGCTGAACCAGAAGCGGGAAGTGACAAAAAGACCAGTGAGCAGCCAGAGCCAGCAAGTGTGCATGAAGCTCCACCGGTGCTGAGGAGGGCCCCTGGGAAAATACCCAAATGGCTGAAGCTGCCAGGTATCATGAAATCAGAGGAGAGTTCTTCTCATTCTTCCTTTGCTGTTAGAATCTGCTTTAGTACTTTTCTCTTTATTTTTTTGAGTTGGTCTTTCTGTTTTCAATCTTCCCTGCACACCAGTAGTGGTTTTCCATCGCTGAGGTTGCAGCCAAGTTTCCATTAAGAATTTTTATTGCAGAAAACTGCAACCTTGTTTTTAGTCCCAGAACCAATAGCTTATATGTGGGTTTTATATGACAATTTATACAAAGTATGAAGGATTTCTGAATTAAACAATGGGCAGTATTCACTTTTTGGTGCAGTGGCAAAGGAGGGGGAGGGAAGACAATCAACGCCGTTAACGTCAATAAAACTAGGAAGAACTATATGGAATTCCCTGGCTAGTAGTGCCAGATATTAACTTCCTGAATGAGAATTTTAGAGTTTGATTCTGGAAGATACTGTGGGGCCATCAGCTCCAGCAAGCACAGTGTGAGGTGTGAAATGATTGCTGGAAGGCTGCAGACAGTAGGTTGGTGTCTTTCCCTGCTGTGGCTTGTCTGCTTTAGACTGGTACTGGGATACTGATGGGAAACTGTATGCTTACCATTTCCTATTTTCAGTATGCTTGAAGCATTCCACTTAAGAGTAGAACTTTCTTTCCTGAGTAAAGATTATCTGGATAAAGTACAAAATAACATCTCACCTACCTGTGCAGGTTACCTACTAATATCTGTTACGAAAGGTTAGTAACAGGCTCCAATGTGCATGTTAATAACATGTAGAAAGAAGTTCCCTGCTCTGAACATTCTGATGTGTTCACCATTCCAACTCCTGCAGAAGTGCTCCTATGTACTATCCAACTGTTGCCTGAGTGCAGCAGTGTATAGAACCCTCAGCAACCAGATAGCATCCCAGACTGGTTTGGGTTGGAAGGGACCTTAAAGCTCCTCCAGTTCCAACTCTCTGCCACGGGCAGGGACACCTTCCAGTAGAGCAGGTTGCTCCAAGCCCTGTCCAGCCTGGCCTGATCATGTTATTGAGAAACAATACAGTGCAAATTACCCAGTTAAGTGTTTTAATGCTCTTATGTTTGTTTTGTAGGTGGAAAGAGATGAAACATTGTGGGCTGCTGGATCAGCATCAGCTGTGTCCCTTCCCTGATGAAATTACTCAGAATGTGTAAGAAATTGTTGGTGACCCTGGAGAGATCTAATCTGCATGAACATTAGTAATAAATAGAAAATTGCTATTTCAGATGGCAGCTGCACCATTTGGAGGAGTGGACAGCCTGTTTGTGGTCTTCATTACCACAGAAGCAAGGTTGAAGGTTTAAGGCTTCTTGCATGCAAATAATATGAATAGAGAATTAAGGGGGAAATAATTCCTGTATACTTTCTGTGAAGGACTTTGTTTCTATGCATATTTTTAAATCTTCCCAGTTCTACCTTCAGAGATAACTCAAGTCAAGCTGCCTGAATTCTAGCAGCAAGATATAATCCTGTTCAGTTTTACCTGTAGTTAATTGCTGTCTAGAATAAGATTTCTCTCTGCTTCTTGCTGGCTGGGGTTAGTGCTGCTGATAATTCTGGGTATAGATGGCTGGAAAGTGAGCAAAGAGGAAGCACTTAGGTGACTTCCAACAGTTCAGATAGGCTTTTTGTGTGAACCTCTTCTGCTGCTGCACTCGTATTGGTTTCAGTTGCCAGAATCTTGTTAACAAAGAACACAGGTATCTGTTAATGGAATAAAAAGTGAGGGGAAAAAAAACATCCAGTAAAAGGGTCTTTTCCTGTGACATTGATCTAAGGACTTCCATGGTCTGAGTGTTTCCCAGCAGAGTTGCTGTTCTCTGCAGCGCTATTCAGGTACAGAGGGAAGCACTAGTCCAGATCTTTGTCTCCTGCAGATGTTGTGTGGGGGTTGGTATTGTTGGTTAGAATTGCACTTACACTGGAGATGGACTCTGTAGTGCCACAGTGGCCATGGTGCTGGATTTCATTTGAAGTCGACTCCATGGATCAGTGATCCACATTGGGCAGCTGGGGTTCCATGTTACGCTAATAACATGTTTTCCATTTTCCCTGCCATAGACAATTGTTCCCTGAATTACGTGTGCATCTGCACAATTTGTAGATGTAATAAAGCAGAGTGGCCATAGGAGGCCTTTCTGTCGGTCTCTTTGATAATATGTTTCTTCCCCCAGTGCTTGGTTCCTCTGTCAGTTCACAGGAACCTGCTCCCTTCTCAATGGGCCTGTCATGCCTCATTCCCTTCCTTTTTTTTTTTTTTCTTTTTTTTTTTCCCCCTCCAACAAAGCAAACTGGAGCTTTGTACCATCTGAATGAACTTCAAAGTGGCCAGAAAGGGCATGCAGGGTTCCTGGCACTTGTCATTGTCTCCCAGCCTGGCCAACATTTCCCTTCAGGTCTAATTACTTCCAAATGCTCCCAGATGCTTTGAAGAAACTCAGAGGGAGGGGGAGGCATGAAAGAAAGGTGGAAGATGAAGAAGGAGGCTCAAAGTGGAGGGAGCAGAATGCTTTAGCAAAAAATGTTGATTGATGTCTTGTATGACACCCAAACATAAACAGGGAATGTGTGCGGCCACTGGCAGCGGGGAATGTGAGAGCAGCATGTACAGCTGCTGCTCTAAATCCTTCCTGTGGAAAGCAAGACCTTCTGGTGCTTGACAGGCTATAAAAGATAGTGCAGCAAACCAAAAATACTGAAATAATGCTTAAAGTTTATTACTTTAGTGGATTAAGTGTGGGCTGAGCCTACACTTAGGACTATCTGTATCTTTGTTCAGGTTTTATGTCAGGCTGGAGATAGACTGTAGCTAGAGCTGCTTTGCTGAATTTATGCAGGATATATCAGGGGGTGGCTAACAGCCATAGCTAAAGATAGGTGATGAGATACTTGTGCTGGTGGTTTAGATTGATGGGGTTAGAATAAACAAGTCTGGTTGGTAGGAAGTTGTATTGTGCTTTCTGATGTACTAGTCTTTTTGAAGAGCAAAGGCAACATCAGGTTGTACTGATTTGATGGTGCTATTCTGATCCCACCAGTTTTGACAAAGAGGGAGCACCACAACTATCACCTGTAAGTACCTGATATGGGAAGACAGGAAAAGTTTAATGACACAAGCAGCAGTATCATTATTACTGGGGCAGTTTCATAGGTGAAGTACAGGGGTGAGGATTAGGAGACTTCGTATCGCTGATCACATGCAGTACCTCAGTCAGTTCTGCCCGTGCTTGTCCCTGTTTAACTCAGCCATGCATGAAATGCAATTTAATCTACTTCTCTTTCAGGAGGATGAAAAATTGGTCCCTTCAACAGCTAGCCCAGAAGCCTTACTCTTCTTTTCCTAGAGTTAGTTTTAGCTGTTGCTATTAAAATACTGCTTTACTATTAACATCAGCAATCCTTTTCAGTCAAGAATGCTGTACATGGACCAGGTATGTCAGAGAAGTGAATTCGAGCCTTTTCAGAGCAGCAGCTTTTAGAGACGTCCATGTCAGTAGGAGTCAGGACGGGGGAAAGATGAGGATTTGAGATCTGGAAGAGGCAAGAAGGTAGGAGTTAATTCTAGACAGGGGACAAGATGCCCAGATGTTTTAAACTGCTGGCTCTTCACTGAGACAGAGAAAAAATGACTGCTGTAGCCGAACCCAGGACACTGCTATAAGGATTCCTACCTTGCCACAGAACAATACATGCAGATACCTGATGTGCTGGATTCGTTTCAGTATCACTTCACAGTAGCTGAAGTAATCCCTGGGGTTTTGGGGCATTCAGAGGTACTTGCATTTTTTTGCTGTTTGCCTTTTTTTACCATATGGTTGTGGGGCTGAAGGCTGAACTAGGTCAGTTCCTTCACTGGTTTCATTGTACAGCTGCACAAACAGTTGTCCTGGCAAAGAGGCTGCAGCACTGAGGGATGGGGCACTGCTTAAGCTGGTGCTGTCATCACAAAGAACATTGTAAGTGTAGTAAATTGTGGGTTTAGTTGAAGTCTCCCAGTGTCTGGTGTCCTGAGCAATAACCTTGATAGCTCTTGGCTGAAAGAGTCCAGTGACCCACTGAGCCTCTGCCAGCTCCAGCTGTCAGTGGGTGAAGTGGTGGCTGTTGCTAATCCCCAAGCGAGCTGCCAGCACTGTGCACCCTTCAGGCACGCTGCTGTCAGCTGCTTTTCCTGTAGCCGGCTGCAGATTTCCCAACAAAGGCAGTTCAGTTCCGTGGGTCCTGCCTCCATGTGTAAGGTTTCTTATTTCCCAGCTCCCCCCTGCTGCCCGCGGGGCCAGGCTGGCCCATGATGTGGGATTCTCACACATGCTGTTTGTTATTCTGTCCTTTTTCCTTTCGTCCTACAAAGATTCAGAGAAGAGGGTGGGTGAGGGGGAAACTTTGCAAGTCTTTGAAGCAACTTGACTTTCGATGATTAATTGCAGCAAAGAAGCCTACACGAGGGAGGGAGACTCTGTTTTAATTTATTGATGTTTCTTTGTGAGAAAAAATTTATAGCAGAGGGGAAGCAGCTTCTGAGGAGCATATCAAATGGTTAAAAGGTTCCAAGCATTCTTTGATGTCACAGCCCTGCAGAAATACTGGAAGGTAGTGAAGGACAGACATTGTTTATTTATAAAATAAAGATCAGTTACCTGCTTTTGGCAAGAGCCTGTGCCTGAGCTCCTGTTAACAACCTATTCATTAGACAGGCTTGGAGCTGGACCTAAAGTTTCTGCCACAGCTGCCCGCCAAGGCGATGAGACCCTGAAGGTTAGTTGACATTTCCAGCCATTAAGTATTCCCATGCATCTCTTTGAAGCAGCATCTGTTTCTCACGTTAACTGAGAAAGCAACAACATCTTCTTGTGCTGTGCAGAGCAGGCTCCTGCTAAAGGAGCAAGATGGAAACCAGTGCCTCAGCCGACTGAACCAAGAGTGCAGCAGCCTCCTTTCAAACCCAGCATCTGATGGCACAGTTGCCTAGGGCTTTTGTTGGTAAAAGAGAGAGGAAATGGAAGCGAAATGGCAGGGAAAGAAAAAGTTGAGACTGTTCTTCCTAGAGCTGGACTCCAGGGATGAGCCAGACGTGCACTGTCAGACCAGGATCTTCTGCTGGCAGGACACAGATGCTTCAGGGACCTCTAGAAATCCAGAAGCTGTAAGGAGAGAGCAACAACCGTGTCTGCAGCGCTGCTGGGTCCCCAGA
>NW_009920257.1:0-645 GCF_000696875.1 Nestor notabilis | reverse complement strand
TGGGGTTTTCCTCAAAATTTGGGGGAATATTCCTTAAAATTTGAGGTTTTCCTTATAATTTGGGGGATTTTCCTTAAAATTTGGGGTTTTCCTCAAAATTTGGGGGAATATTCCTTAAAATTTGAGGTTTTCCTTATAATTTGGGGGATTTTCCTTAAAATTTGGGGGGTTTCCTCAAAATTTGGGGCTTTTCCTCAAAATTTGGGGGTTCCAACCAAATTTCAGGGTTTTTCCTTAAATTTAGGGCTTTTCCTTTAAATTTGGGGGGTTTCCCTCAAAATTCGGGGTTTTGCGCTCAAAAGTTGGGATTTTCCAACCGGATTTTTAGGTTTTCCTCAAAATTTGGGGGTTTCTGCGCAAAATTTGGGGATTTTCCTCAAAATCTGTTTTTTTTTCCCCTCGGAATTCGGGGTTTCCTCCAAATTTGGGCTTTTCCGAGGAAGTTTTTGGGTTTTCCCCCAAATTCGGGGGTTTTTTCCTGAAAATTCCCTGTTTTCCCCCCGAATTTCGGAGTTTTCCTCCAAATTTGGCCTTTTTCCCTCCCAATTCGGGGGGGACCCCATGGAGGGGCCCCCAAAACCCATGGAGGGGCCCCCAACCCCCCCTTTGGGGACCTGAATTCCCCCTTTGGGACCCCAAAACCCC
>NW_009920256.1:0-19028 GCF_000696875.1 Nestor notabilis | reverse complement strand
TGCCGCGCCCCGAGGCCGCAGAGAGGCCCAGAGCAGGCCCAGCGCAGCGGGCAAGGCCTGACAAAGCCCGGCCTCCTGAGCCGCCCCCCGGCGTCAGTTTTTACGGTCTAATTAATACCAGGTGTGTTCTGAATTAGGAGGGGGCTGAGGAAGGCTGGTGCTGAGGGTGACTCACTGGCCCTGCTCCCTACCCCAGAAAAACAACCACCTGAAACGAAAAACCAGAGGAACTTGAGAGAGGAACCTGTGTTTCAGTTCATTAAGTTGTTCTCGCGCTTCTAAGTTGAAAGATGAAGTATGTGTTGGAAACTCGAGGTAAAATGACCTTAAACTGACACAGATAGGGAAACCATAACACTTTCTGAGCAAACGGTCTCATTTTCCCTTTGGAGTACCACTAGTATTCATTTAAAAAGAGTCCTTTAAAATCCCTTTGTGTTGCTTGCTCCGGTGTCCGGATCTGACTGGGAGTACGTCCAACTGGGAAGGGCAGAGGAACTTGGACAATGCTGGTATTGAAAAACAGCACGTTTTTGTTCAGTCCTCTTATCTCTGGATTGGAGGTTCAAGGTCAGAGGGGCCCTACCCAGCTTCAACTGCCTGTCCTTCGCCACTTGCACAGCAAAGCAGACATTCTCTGAAATGGAATATTGCCTAATATATGCATTTCGGGTGGAGCCTTGAGCTGCCAAAAGGCCCATTAATACATGGTCAGAGAAAGCAAGACCAACTTTGAGCCTGCAGAATTTATGCTCTTATCTTTTGGTGTAAAACAAATGCTGTAAATCTTGCTGTAGAAATACATAATGTTTCCAGTTGTAAGCAAACATTAACCCTCTCCACAAGGGTTTAACTAGATGTCATGGTAAGAAGCACAGGCAAGTTGCAAAGGAAATAAAAGAGCTCACTCCCTCTCCCCTGGCTTCCCACAGTCAAAAGCACCAGTGGCTCTGACTTCCCAGTCCTCTTAGGGCCTTCCACAGGAGTTTTAATTGAGTTTTAAGTACATGGTGACTCAAAAACTACCAGAGCGAGTCCTTGTGAGGAGCGAGATCTGTGGCAAAAGCATTAGGAGAAGCCTTCTGTGTAGGGACCCTGCAGAAACCTAATAAAAACCCACAAAACCAAGCAACGAGTGTTACAGCTTTTTCATTGTTCTAGAGGCACTGGTTGTGGAACAACTTGGATCATCAAATACATCGTGTCTTCATGGAAGAAAAAGAGAAATAATGTCTTCTTGGAGCACAAATAAAGAACAAGATATTAAAAAGATTCCCAAGCATTAATTCTTGAGAATCACTGATATTATTTTTATTTTCTACTGTATGCTGATTTTTTAAAAAGTAGGGGGAAAAATACAGGTAAATATTTAAGATAACTATCATTTAACTTCCAGCTGCTTTCCTTTTCTTGACGTATATTAAGTTTTGTGGTTAATGTATTTCTGCACTAAGGGGACCTTTGGCCTTGGAGAAATGTGCCTCTGGGCTCCTCATGCTCCAGAATCTCCTGCCAAGGAACGGCAAGCTGGGGCTTGCTGACATACAAACACATGTACCATCTGCCTGTCCCACTCAATCTGCCTGTCAAACCTCCTGCTCTGTTCTCCACATTGCCCCGTCGTCTTTATAATAGCAAATCTCCAGAGGCCAGTTTCTCAGAGTACGAGATAGTCTTGAAAAGCGCTCCGCTTTGTTCCCCTGGGCACATTCTCCTGTGCGTTCCGGCTCACCGCAGCCAGGGAAGCCCTCCTGCCTCGCCTCTTGCCCAGCAGTTCTCGCACAGCCCCGCTGCGCCCTCGTCCTCCAGCAGAGAGCTCTAGGGGCGGCACAGGTCAGTGTTATCATTGCCCTCTGCTCCATCAATAATACCCTTCTGCAGTGGCTCTTCTCGGTCTTTCCCAGGCTTCCAGCTCTGCTTCATCACTCAGTAGATAAAGGCTTGCTCTCATTTCCCCCAGCTCTCAGCTGGTTTATGCCATGTGGCTCCCAGCCTTGTGCGAGGAGCCTCCTGCTTTCAGTCATGTCCTCCTACTCCCTCCCTGCCCACTGCCTTGGTCCTGCCAGCTGTATAGCTCCATGGTAGGACAAATGGGCTATGCTGAAAGCAGTTAAAAATGTGTTCTTTTCCCTCCTTGTCCAACTTGCCATCCACTGACATTCGGGTCTCCTTTTGCAAAATGTTGCATGAGGTTTGGAGGTGGAGAAGATGGGAACTGCCTAGCTTGATGACTAGAAAGTGAGATTTATCTGTGTACTGGAGCCTGGACAAACCTGCCTCCCCGTGCGGGCAGCTCATTTGGTCACTCAGGCAAATGTTAATAGTCAGGAAATAGGGACAGAACAGAAGTAACATTAAGCAACCCTGAGCTTCTTGAACTTCAGCCTTTGGGGGAACAATCAGAGACCTTAGGACAACCTTCCTCAAGACTCCCTGCAGTGTCTAGTGTGTAAACTAAAAGCAGTACCTACCCCTGGGATTTGGTATCTAACCTGCTGGTCTTAGAAGGCTCTAGAGTCAGATGCATAAGGGCCTAGATATGGCATGTATGACTTACTTAGAAAACCCATCACAGTGAGCAACACAAAGAGGCCTGTCATAGCTTTTGAGAGGCATTTTATTCATACATTTGATTTATGACTTGATTTTATTTCATACATTCAGCCACACCATGCAATGTTTGGCAAAAGCCATAAAATCAGTTACTTCACTCTTCTGCTCTCTAAACTTAGAGCTTCAAGAATGGAAACCCTCTAAAGGTTTCTATCAAGGATGAGACAAATACCAAGTAAAAATTAAGTGGATGTAGGGAAGACAGCATGAATAATGAGAGACAATGAATCAGGGTCCTTAGGTATACCTGAGCCATAAGGGTATCAAGAAGAAATAAGGTTGGTCCATCCTTCAGGACTATGTGTCTCAGAATTACATTCCTCTCAAGAAGGAGTGTTCTGCACACTGCCATGGTCCAATATTGTGTTCTAGAGTCAAAAACTAATTATGTGTTAACATTTTCAGAGTGGTGGTGTGGGTTAGAAGGCTTAGTTAAGTAATTGCTGGGCTCCAGTGTGTCTTCTTACATTGCTTTCATCTAGTCTTCTGCCTCTCTTTGCTTCCTCGAGGCTAATGCATGGAATTTTAAAAATACAACAAGTCTCAAATTCAGAGAAATCTATCTTTGCTAACACTATAGCAGGCAAATGTATGGGGGAAATAAACTGCACCATCAGCTTAGTATCTAACTCAGAAAATCCACCTTCCTAGATGCTAATTTTCATCCAAAAGCTTTGTGAGCCTGCAGCAGTATTAAAAAATGTATTTTTTCCAAGCTACTTGAAATGAACCCTTTTGCTGTTGCCCTTTAGCAACAATTATAAAGTCCTTATGAAGTCCTTCTCTCCTGGATCACATTAATTTTGCCTATAATAGCCACCTTCTTTTACTACGTTTGGGCAAGTATTTACATCAGCCCCAAATTTGAATCCGATAAGCCTAGCAGCGAAGAGCTACTTGCACTTTTCTCTCCAAATTAGATGCTAGGCAAATTCCATCCAGACAATTATTGTCTTTGCTTTGGTCAGTAAGTCCCATTGGTCCTGCGTTTTAGTTATGCTGAGTACTTAAACTTTAGTGCAATACTGCATTATGTGTGACTGAAGCTTCAAAGGCAGCATTACAATTGTCTTGGAGGCCTGCAGAGCTCTTCCTAAGGGCACGAACAGCCTGACCCAGCCTGCTGCAGACATACTCCTTTCTCGACTGCTCCCAGCCCTTCTGAGAGGCTGTTGGGAATGTAACTCCATTCATGAGAATTGGATGGTCATCCATGGCAAAGGTTTCTGGGAGGACCTTTCTCTAAACAGGTCACGGACATTTCTACTGGGGGCTTAGAGATTCAGGGAGCTGATGGCATTGGAGGAAAGGTGAAATTGGTACCTCATCCTCCCTGGGGAAAGAAAATATCATCATGGCTCCTCAAAGACTGTCAGAAATGGTGTTAAAAATTGAGAATCTCTTGCAGGCAAGGGGGTAGCTGTATATCTAGAAACATGCTGGTGAGGACAGCTGCCTGGGAGCGCAGGAATTGCTCAGCACCCTGCTGCCAGTCGCCCTTTCCCTCTGCTAGCAAAGGTGAGAGTGGTGCCCCAGTTCTCCCACAGCAGCCTGTAGCTGGAGGCACAAGGATACGTGTTTGTAAAGGTTTCACTGAGGAAATGCTAAACTGATGTTTCAGAAGGGGCTACAGAGGTGCTGACATTTCCCAAGTGTCCTCACCATAGGATGGGAGTGCGTGTATGACTTAAAATACCATCCTTGAGTAAATCTCTGGCTCTCTGTAGTGATTTGCAGCAGTGCAGCAACTTGCTGCCTGCAGCAGCAGCACTGAACTGCATTGCCTGGTCATGGCTTTTTCACCTAGAATGCAATAACTATCTGACAGCCAGAGACAAGACCAGGTAATAGAAGTGCCAAAGGACAGGCTCATTTTTTTTGCCTCATCTGAGTGCTTGAGAGCAGCTGTCCTTCATGTCTCGCTGGCTTTGAGCAGAAGGGAATATTTGCAAAGTCACCTTGAGCTTCTGCTGAGCTCCCAAAATTCAGCCATGCACTTTCTGTTACACTGACAATTGATGTGTGCAGCAGAGCAAGGGCTGCGGATCCATTACAGTTTGGTGAGCCCATTTGAACCACAAAGGAAGACATTACTCTAAATCTGAGATGGATTTTGCTGAGTTTATTGTTTTTAGTCTCTGCAATTAGATGTATGTAGATTATCACAAGTGACAGAATAGAGTTATAGCCATGAATCCTAATTTATGTGGAAGTACCCTGAACTTTCGCCTTTATTTCTTAAAAATGTTTATGCTGGCAACCCTGGTTTGCAGTAGAATATTTTTATCATTTGGAGAAGAAATACCCAGGTTGTGAACCTATATGTTGGATCTGAACCACAGCTAGGAACACAGCAGCCCACAGCAACAAGGACTGAGCCTACCTGCCTCGCAGTGACCCTGAATCCCTTTGTGGAGTTGGTATGTGCAATAAGGGCTACATCTGGAACACACAGCATGTGCTCGATTAGAAAAGAACATCTGTACACATGGAGATGTGGCCAGCAAAGCACCTTCATATGCTACTGACTGTGGTATTTTGCATGGCTCTTTGAGCACTCTGTAGAAGCGTTAAAACGTGGCTTGGAGGCTGACTCATACAAAGATAATTAATTATTTGCTACAAAGATCCTTTGTGTTAAGTCAGCAGCATGGTCCTGAGCAGTTTTCGACTGCAGCCATCCGCAAACAGTGCTCTCAATTAATTTCTAGTGATGGTATGAAATCAGCCAGCCTTGCTTATCAGTATCTTTAGCCATTTCTTTGGTTATCCAACCATATAATGACAATAGTCACCACAACTAATAGTACACAAGTATCATTAGTATTATGAGATTATATAATTTGCAGCTCGGAAGCCATCAGCAGTTGGAGATTTTCTTATGTTCATGTTAATTCTTAGCACTTCTTTTCTCAATATGCATATGTTGCAGAATCGCTTTTAATAGCAAGGGAGGTCAAGACACTTGGCAGGTCACCATGATTAGAGGACATTTTGATAATATTTAACTTTTTCTTTCCATCTCAGTTCTGACTTCTTTTTTCTTCTCTCTCTTACTTCAGGATAAATGGGGGCAATCCACGTAATTCACGTTGAGGGGAAGGTCACTGGAACGGATGGTGGAATCTCCTTCTCGGAGCGTATTCGAAATCCAACTGGATGCAATCCTGTGTAACCTGTTCTCAGTGGCCCTGCCTTTACAGGGGGAATGGACCAGATGATCTCCAGAGGCCCCTTCTATCCCCAGCAATTCTGTGATGCTCTGATCCTGTGGTCTGCCATCCAAAGGGCATTGCGTTTAACAGTTGGATTTGTGCTATAGGAACACAAGATTGAAAAGCTTCACTTACTGTACCAATAAAGTAATATTTTATTGCTATGTTAATAACATATTTGCTAAGTTGCTTCCAAGTACAGCTTTGCATTTCCTTGGAAAAATATTTCTTCTCCCTCCCCTGTTTTAAGTAACTAAGTGGTTCTGTATAGAACACAGGCATTAATATGTCTGTAGATGATTGAGCTCACAACACAAATAAATGGCCATGTACACTGATTTAAAAATATACCTCTAGATTTAAGGCTGGCATTATGTTAAGTGGTGAAGGGTCTAAAGCACAAGTCAAGTGAAGAGCAGCTGTAGGAACTGGGGTTGTTCAGTCTGGAGAAAAGGAGGCTCAGCAGAAATTTTATCACTCTCTACAACTACCTGAAAGGAGGATGTAGCAAGATCCATCTCTTCTCCCAGTTACCAAGCTATAGGACAAGAGGAAATGGCCTCAAGTTGTGCCAGGGAAGGTTTAGATTGGATATTAGGAAATATTTCTTCACCAAAAGGGTTATCGGGCACTGGAACAGGCTGCCCAGGGAAGTGGTGGAGTCACCATCCCTGGAGGTATTTAAAAGACATGTAGACGTGGTGCCTGGGGACATGGTTTAGTGGTGGACTTGGCAGTGCTGGGTTAACAGTTGGACTTGATCTTAAAGGGATTTTCCAATCTAATCAATTCTGTAATTCTAAATGAAAGCAACTGTATCGTAAGCTATGCTGTATAACTAAGACTCCATTTAATCGCTTACCTGCACTGTGTGCCTCTTGTGCTCTCCATTCATTATAAGCTACTTGAATTACTGGGGGGGCAAAAAAAAGAAAACAAGGTGGGGTTAGTTGCAGCAAATAAAAAATATATATATAAAAAATCTTTCAAATAACTTCTAAATAACTTTTCTTCAAACAAGGTTGTAGAAAAGATGCACACTATGTGCAGCAGAAATCTATTTGAGCATTGAGCTAGTGCTATCTGAGGAGAAATGCTGTTTACAGATTTAGTATCTCCTGCACCATTTGGAATTGTCTGGAGATCCTTTCAGGCACTGGGTTTGCTCCAGCTCCTGCTCACGTGGTGGGAACCCCTCCACAGTCCTTCCCTGGGGCAGGCTCAGGCTTTTACTGAGTGCTGAAGCAAACCCAGTCTCTCCCTCAGGCTCAAGAGAAATGATTTCTCTGGTGAGTTCCCACAGATTTCTGCCCACTGCAGATTTTGAGAACTGTTTCTGAGGCTGCTCGCCTGCTGGCCTCACCTCTGGCAAGGAAAGGAGAGGCATGCAACAAAAGGCCATTCACATTTTTATGTGAGATATTTTCTCTGCAAGACTCACAGCCCCAGGCCAGAGTCCTGAGGAATAACTAGTATTTTTGAACACTTACAGTTTGCAGAGGTATCAGTATCTGAATCCTCACTGCAAAGAAACAGGGTTGAATGTTAGTACCTTGTAAAACACAAGTCACATCTTGCTAATTATGAGGTAAGAGATATGTATAGGTCTGACTCCCTCTTGTGAGATGAGGGACAGCCTTATAGACTCTGCTCTCCAGACTGAAGCAGAGGAGCACAGGACACACAGTCCTTAAATGAATAACTGCTGGAAAAATTTGCAGGGAACATTTTGTAAGTAAAGAAAAGGATTTACCTGTTCCACCTAATTTGGTTGGCGAGTTCACCTAAGAAAGATCAAGAAGACTGTTTTACAAAGCAGGCAATGCATTCAAGTCTCATGGTTGGGGATAGACTAGGTGGGGATGGGAGTGGATAAATGAAACGGAGCTGGCCTTACACTGGTTAGGAGCGAGCAGACCTCTTCTCTGTTACCCCCAGAAACTCCTGTCCTCTTTGCCCTCCCCTCTCCAACACTCCCAAGATCCCATTGGAATCCTTGTCAGCCCCCCAAGACCACACACATGCCACCATTTAGTGGCCATCAGCCACCCATGGCTTGTTGCTTTCTGCTTGGGGTCAGATCACTCACTCTGCACACTTTGCAGGACTGTCATGAAGTCCCACATCAAGCGTCGACAGCAGTCAGCCCTGGCCTGCTCCAGCTGCACTACCATCACGTCCATCTTGCTGATGCTGAAATTCTCACTTACAATCCTAGGGCACAGTCAGTCATTTCACCAAGGAAAACCATTTAGCATTAAAAGTTAACAAACTCCTTCATTAGGAAGGACTCCACAAAGAGAAGGTTACTTTGGCACATGAAGTATGAGGTAAGCAGCTTGCTGATAAGGTTACGTGAGTTGCAATTGTTATATTTGTAGATTTGGCAATACCTTTTGCTTTCCAAACCTGGATGGGAATTTTCAAATGCTGGAAATGAGCAAGGGGGAGGCATTTTGCTAATACCCTTGTGCCAACAGTGCTTTGACCTGCTGCAGGCAGGCTCTTACTGTTCTAGCACAACCACCGTCGTAATAGGAAGAAAATGCCAAACATATTAAATGGTGTCCAGGTTTCTGGAAAATTACTTTGATCCCACAGGCTAGATTTTGACTTGTGGCACAGCTGTGAGTAATGGACTGTGCTGCTGCCAGCACAGCCCCTAGGTACATGGTGATTCAAAGTTATCCTTACAATCCAAGTTCAAACTCAGCTTTAATTTGTACACGTTATAAAGATGACATCTTCAAATCCAGCTAGATGTTTGAGCTAGCTCTTCAGGCAGCTGGGCACTTCCTTGCTGCAGCAAAATCTCTTGTAGATCTGTAACTTACTGTTGGTGTGGTTTTGCACCATTGAATTACAGCTTGACACCCAGGCATCAGTTAGGAAGTGCTAAGTTAGAAATTAAGTGTATCACTTGCAAGGGAAGTAATAATAAATATGTCTAGCTATTCAGCTTGTCCACAAGCAGAAGCAAAACTCAGTGGGAAATGAGCCAGTTACCTCTGCAGTGAAGGGCTGTTTACTGGGACTTAGGTGCTGGAGTGTTACCAATATACACCCAAGAGTGTTGCTGTAAACTGAACCCTATGGGCTTCACCTGTGATAAAAATGTTCTTCTGGTAATAAAAAACAGTGGTTTTCATCAGAACCCAGCAGCCATGTAGCTGCTAAGAAAACTGAAATGGATCACTTGAACAGCAGGCAGATACCTCTCCATTCGCATTAATTGTGTGGACGTGGTGCCCTCTGGCTCAGCTGGAGCAGGGAGCAGCTTTGCAGCATAAGGTGCCAGGACAGAGGGACACAGGCAGTGGAGTTTGATCCCTGTTGTTAACACCATATTTTTGCAAAGAAGAAAACAACTGTTTTCAGGTGGAACATACCTGTCCTTGGCCTGTTTAAATGCCTGCAAATAGGATTACCAAAAGAAAGGGAAATAGAAATTGTTAGCATGATTTCCAGACAAGGCACCTTGCTGAAAATAGGCATATTCATAAAGAAAAGCAGAATACCACTGCTTACTTTGACAAAGAGGAAAATATCTGGTTGTTCTCTCATCTTCTGCAAAGACTGAAGATGCTGCACAGTGTTAGCTCTTTTCTGTTCCATTTTCTTCTTCACTTCGGTAATGTCTGCCAGTTGTTCTTTCTCACTGGATTGAATGTCGCTCAGGATCTTCTTCTCTTTCTCAGTTATCTGTGTCTTTATCTCTTCAAACAGCTCTTGCAGCTGGGAAGTCACTGTTTTTGTATTGGTCTAAATGAACAGATAGGAAAATGGCGCACTGGCTCAGGAACTTGACATTTCAGCTTAGTGTCTCTCAGTTAATTAGGATTTTATCTATGCTTTGCACTGGCTTTAGGAGGGAGTGGACTATAAGCATTTGCTTGGACTATCTGAATAAACAGAGGGTTATGAAAATTAATCCTGATACGTAATAAAATCAGATAAAATTCAGCTGGCAATGTGACAACTGTATTGGCACACACCAAAAATTCCATTTGTAAACTCAAATTGGTTTTCTTTTATTTAACGGACAGAAAACTTTAGAACTATGTTGGGAGGCTGTGAGAAAGGTTGGCCGTTTCTCATACCACTGTTTTCCCTACTTTGGACTATTTCTCTTTCTATGAATCTGCTTCTAGCAGTATAGCTGCCATCACTTACTGCTGGGAAATTGGGGAGGAAAAATGCTCTGAATTAGTGATGATCTGGGTACCAACCTTGAGCTGATTCTCGCCTTTCTGAAGCTCTTTTAGGGCAGTACCTAAAGCTCTTTTACGTTCCTGCAGCCTTGACATGATGTCTGAGAGTTCACCCTAGCAGAAAGAAAGACATCATTTCTTGATGAAATTTGACTGATGTTTATTGCACCAAAACCCTTTTATAGGGCCTTCTGAAGAGCTGCATTCCTGATTTCTCTGGGAGTTTGTTTGTTAAAAAACCCAAACACAAACTCAATAGGAACACGCAGCTGAGATCTCAGCTTACCCTGAAGTTGACTCAGCCATAGACAGGGCTCCTTTACCTGCTCCAGGGATGAAGGAAATAGCTACTGTCCTACACAGCCCACTTCTGTTTGGCAGCCCTGAACTTGTATGTAACTTGGGGGAGAAAGTTAGTTTGTGACACATGTAAGTAAGTGCAAAGGACGCTTCCTGCTAATCCCTGCAGAGCCTGGGACCTGTCCTGAGGTCCAGAGCGAGCCAGGTGTTTCCTGGCCACACACTGGGTTCCTGCAGGGTGTTTTGCTTGGGATCTATATTGAGCCCTGACATTTCAAACGCGAGGCAGTGAGCAAGTGTAGCAAATGCATTTCACCCCCTCAGTCTTAGCTGACTCTGGAGCATTTCATGGAAGCAGCTGGACTCAAAGGCAAGGACATTGAGGCCCCATGTCTCCACTGGGATGCTGGCTCTGCAAAATTTAGGGTAGAGGGAGAAGGGAGACAGAGGTAAGAGCCATAAGTGGGAAGACCTGTTTCCCAACCCAAACTTGGGAAGTGGGCTCTGTGTAGGAAGAGACTTCTTAATCCCTACAGGAATACGTTTTAATCCTAGCCAGGAACGCCCTGGTGAGTGGCAGTCTGCAGTTGGATGGACCGCGCACCACGGGTGCTCACCAGGGCAGCATGGGACAGCAAAGCCCTGCCTCTTGCTTGCTGTCCCATGTCACCACACACTGCCGGATTTGGTCAGCCCCAAATACCCTTCTCTGCTTTACTCCCTCAGCTGAGCTTGCCAGGCTGCTTTGGCAACACAAAGGAGGAAATGAAAAGCAAATTCCAGCACAATGCATGAATCCCAGCCGCTGCCCGGAGCTGCCTTGTTGCCCTTCCTGTGGCTTCCCCCTTTCCTCCTGCAGGTCAGGAGTTCTGAGCAAACCCCACAGGGACCGTGGGGAGAGCAGATCCCCTTACCAGCTGCTTGTCGTAGGCCTCCTTCAGGGTGATGATGCTGTGGCCCTTGTGGTACCCTGTGATGGAGCAGAGCATGCACACGTACTGCCCCTCGTCCTGGCAGTAGCACTCCAGCAGCCTGCCGTGCTCCTGGCACCTCCTCTCCTCCACGACAGCGCCTGCACCCACCTCCACCAGGACGTGGTCCTTGTTGGAAGCCTTGGTGTTGTGTTTGTTCAGATGGGCCTGGCACAAAGATGCATCGCAGACCAGGCAGGTTTTCACCGCTGGCTTGGGTGGATCCAGGCAGAAGTCACAGGGAACCACTTCCTTCTTCTCCTCTGCAGAGCTCTCGCCCTGTTGCCCTTCGGAAGTAGCCATAAACGCCTCCACGATGCTGCACAGCTGGAAATTCTTCTGCAGCTCCAGGATGGGCCCCAGCTGGAGCTTGCACATGGGGCAGGAGTAAGGGGTCTCGGAGAGCTGCTGGGAATCAAGCACCTTCTCGATGCACTGTTTGCAGAAGCTGTGACCGCAGCTCAGCAGCACCGGGCTCCTGTACAGACACAGGCAGATGGGGCAGCTGAGCTGGTCCTCCATGCTGGCACCCCCTCCAGTCCTCCCTAGCTTTTGCTGCGGCTGCAGTAATGACATGTTAGCTGGTCTGCGAGAAACGAAACTAGGCTGTTGTGCTGGGCATCGTGCGCAGTTGGTGACCCGGCCCAGAGGCTACAAGTCCTTCCCCTTCGCCCTGATCTAATCCCCATTCACGGCTCCACCCCCACACCGCTCTTGTAAGCGGGGGAAGCCGCTGTTAGACCTTCACCCTCGGGCAGCGTCACTCCATGTGCGAGCTCCCAGCAGGCTGGCAGGAGCAGGGGATGGCACAAGATGGGACTGTTCTCCTGCAGCCCTCTGTCCTCCCAGAAGAATCCTCCATCTCATGCCAGGGGCAGTGACTTAAAGGTAAACTCTGGATGAGAAGAGCATGAGTAAGCCAGGGATTCCCTCTACTCTGGCTGGTTCTTCTCCACAACAGTTACAGATGCTCCCCTAAAGGTGAAACAGGGAGAACTCAGGGGACAGTTGTTGATGCTGGTCTCCTACGTGCAGCCAGCTGATCGGGAAATGGGGGTTGGTAAAGGCTCTCAAAAGGCACTGTAAGATAGGAATAGCCCTGTACCATGTCACAAGCCTTGCTTACCTCATTCTGCGCACATACCACCTGAGACCCAGCAGAGCAGCCGCCACTGCAGGTGCATTTGGGAGACCCAAGTTTACCTGCATGGTTTTCCATATCATTTTGGTGTATAAAATGCAAAAGACAAAGCACAGCCACTTTCTTCTAAGACTGAACAAGGATTTCTTTTGTCATGTGCGAAACTGTAGTGTCCCTTGAGGTCCTTCACTGTCTCTGCTGGGGTGAGGAGCTGCTGCCTGGTCCTCTTAATGCAAATACCCTGGCTTGTTCTGAAGGCAGCAGAACCGCAGGGAACAAGCAGAAATATCATCTCTTCCTCCCCAAGGTGTTCAGACAACCATAAGAACAAACTAATCCAGGCCCCATATAGCACAGAATAAAGGCACAGAAGTTTTCTTCTTTATTATTCCCTTTGCTGTGAGGTTTTTGTACAGGTGAAGAGAAAAATCAAAATTCATGCAAAGAAGTAGGTAAATGATCTATCAGAGATCTCACTGGGGACAGCAGCAGCAAACAAAAGGGAAACCAGATGTCTTACTATCTAGACTCTACTCGTCCCCCAGCCCAGCTTCGCTCCTGCAACGGATGGCTTTGATTGTGCATTAAAGGTCAGTATTGCTGCTGCTTAGTTCTGTAGCAGTGAATGTTGTACCATCAACTTTTTTATAAACTCAGCTGCTATTAAGTTTTGCAAACTAAGTGTAATAACATGCAGCCAACACAGAATTTGATACAGTTGAGCAAAAAAGCACAACTTAACAGTGTTTCCTCATGATTAACAGAAGATAGGAGCTCTTGCACGCAGCCACGTGCTGTGATACACCCCACAGAGGCCTTTCCCTCACGGAGATGAGCCACCACAGCAGCCCCAATTCCAGTTTCTAATATGGCAGCTTAGCATAGCCTCCACGCAGCAGCAGTCCTGATAAATAGCCTGGAAGCACAAAACAGCACTTTGTCCCCACATCACTACACGAGCTTCAGAGAGCCTTCAGACATCTTGAAGATAGCATGGACAGGGTAGCTGAAAGGGATGCTTACTGCCTCTATAAGATGGAGACTGTCAGTAGGATTTCCATCCTCAGCAGACACGTTATAAAATGACAGCCTATTTCTTCCACAGTCTATCTCTACCCTGATGACTTCAAGGGCTGTAGGAAAGTACTTTCCTGTGATACATGTTTTACCTAGGAACAGAGAGAGGTGGTGAGAAGACGCTTCCAGATAGCACTGAAACCGGGAACAAGCAATTCCAAGCATCCAGCATTTCATGTTTCTGGTGTTCACATCCCAGAAGTGACAGCCTTCTGAGAAGCTCTCTTTGCTCTTTAGTTGGAGGGGAATGGCTGTTAACCCATGGACATTGTGAAATCCGAATGTGGGCTGTAGGGGCGCATGGAGTGCTTTGTCACTGTAAGCAGGTTCACCTCCTGCACTGTCTGGAGTCGTCAGATGTTCATGAACTGTAGAAAGAAAGAAAAACCAACACAGAGATAACACACATCCCAGTTGCTGAAGGCTGGATTTCCCAATCCAAGCCATCCAAGTCGACACAAGTCATCCTATTCAAGTCATTCAAGTCCAACCCACCCAAGTCACTAAAAGCATGTTAACTGGAACAGCTCCTGCACCTCTCTTAGCTGCTCCTACGTAATTCTGAAAGGGGGTAATACCACATTTCAAGAAATGCTGCTCTTTCACAATTTAAAGTGTCATTTTGCCTTTTGTTTCCAACTACAGCAACTCTCAGATTTTCATTTTCCGTCAATGCCCTGCAGAGCTTCATTAGGCGTTTCTAAAAACTTCCAGATTAACTTCCATATACGAGAAACATGCGAACAGCGGCACAGCCGTTTCATACACGCTTATTTGCTTAAGATCATTTGAAGTTATTTTCTAGAACTCTCAAAATTTCCCAGCGTGGCCAGTCGCGAGTAGTTAATTCTACACTCGGGAATTTGCAGAACGTGTTCATTCAGACCTTCTCTTGCACGTAATGCATTTCAATACTGTGACATTTTCTGCTGCAGAAGTTAGTCCTTCAGGAAACAAACAGTAGCGGTGACTTGGACAACTAACCAAAACTGCTCAGATGGCATGGATAATTAGGAAAACCTGGATCTGAGGCTTTCTAGCTAGAATAGGTCTCAACTGTGTTTACACGGATGGTAAAGACCGAGCCTGGGAGTGGCCATGGGCATGGTGTGCTGCCTGGTGCACCCAAGGCTGTACAGATGGCAGCCAATTAGGTGTGCACATCACACATCCTCTGGGCAGAGCATTCCCACCCCAGCTATCTCTGGGTCTTGACCTTAGGCTCACTGTCAAGCAGGGCTCAAGCACTCCCAATACAGCAATAACATGGGAACCCTATTTTTGTCTGATTAAATTGGACAGGCATCCCACTGTGCACAGCACTGGGACTGTAGGTTGGTCTTACAAGACATTACAAAGAGTAGATTTACTACAAAGAGTATATTATTTATATTATAAGACAAACTCCACCTGCCGTTGCTGTGATGATTTCTCAACTTCCCCCATGCTTTGGAATCAAAGTGATGCTACAGACAGAAAAGCTATTCCTATTCTCTTCTCTAAATCCTCTCATAAACCTCCTAGGACATCCATACCTCTTTACCGAGAACCCATTTTAGCACGGTATGTTCAAGGCATGT
Source organism: Nestor notabilis (assembly GCF_000696875.1). NCBI lineage: Eukaryota > Metazoa > Chordata > Aves > Psittaciformes > Psittacidae > Nestor > Nestor notabilis. The sequence goes on along the minus strand of NW_009920256.1, from coordinate 3,920 downwards.
CCCAAAGCACTGAAGCTTGGGACAAGCATCCTTTAATGTACACATATGTGAAAATAATTATACAATCATATCACGGGAGACTATAGAATAGTCTGAATTGGAAGGGACCTTAAAGATCATCTAGTAAGTGTGAGCAATCAGTTCTTCTAGAGGTATTTCTGAGTACTTGGTGTCTTACTACAGTCTTTTCTTGAATATGCTCTGTTAGCTTCTCCATGTTGCTTGTCACAGAGTGAAATGACCACTTACCAGGCGGTGATTTAAATAAGGACTGCATGTCTGAGAGGAATTGCTGGAAAAGCCTTACAGTAGCATCTGTTGTTAATTTATCCAAAATAATGGGTGGCCTTGGTTTTAAATCAGCTTTGTTAGGAACTGGCTTGCGTTCCCTAAAACATGCAGAATGACATCAGAAGAGCAGAAAGGCATCAGAAAACCATCACCAAGCCCATCCCTGAGCCAACAACTGCATCCCCCACTCCACACCAAGCCTTGATGGGACATACAGAAAGCAGTTTCCACCCTCCCCTCTCTCTGTAGCTTTACCAGGGACTCCCCCTGTGAGTGGTCTTCTCCCAGAACCCCAAATCTCTTCAGCATCATCAGGTTGAAGTATGGACAGTATCTGTCCACAGAGGACCTTGTCTCAGCCACCTCAGCCCGGCTTTGCCAGGACAGACCCTAGCATCATGTTCGTGGTTGCAGTCCTTGGTCCTCGCAGCAGGAGCTAATGAGGTGTCAGGGGCAGCCACTGGGATGCTGGAACAGCAGATGAGAAGTGCTGCGTTACCACAGCCCTGGGTGAGCTGCTGCACCCAAAATGCAGGGCTGGGGGAGCCTGTGTGCATGCAGTGGTGGTCTGCGGAGGAGGAACAGGACAGGCACTGGGAGAACAGCTCAGGAGAAAAGCCATGAACTCTATAGACTCTTGACTGCAACTGCATGTTTGGCTCCTAATGCATTCACTTCTTATGAGCAGAAGGCAATGCAAACTGGAGGATGACTTTGGATACCTAAGCTCATCATACAGGGGCCTAAACATTCAGGAATTGCCCTCAGTATGGGTCTTGAGAATAGGTGCAGAGGGCACAGAAAAATAAACTGTATTATCTATGAAGAGTCACATAGGACCTCTGCGGCTTCTCCTGGCTCAGTGTTGCCACCAGCATGACAAAGGGTGAGCCCAGGGAGCCCAGTGCATGCAGACTGGGCTATCAGTCACCTGAAGCAATGTGTTAATGCAATAATAGACCACCTTGGGAAGAGCTTACCTGGCTTGAATTGCTGAAAAAGCCTGTAAAAGACATTTTGAAAGCAGAATTAGTGTAGCACAGGCAAAGGCTAGTCCAAAAAGCTGAGTATCTCTGGGAAGGGAGATGCTGTTAGGTACCTTGATGAAAAGAAGTAGATCTTTCTGATGTCTCAGAGCCTCCAGCTCCTGAACATCACGGCTGGCTGCATCCTTCCCCTCTTTGTGGTTTTGTATCTCCATCTGAATCTGAGAAAGCTGTTGCTCCTCGTAGTGGCTGAGAGTTTTCAGGACCTCTTCTTTTACGTTGTCTAGCTGCAGACGCATGTCTTCGAAAATGCTCTCCAGCCGATTCCTCCGCAGGCTCTCCTCATTCTGTTAAGAAAACACTTTCAAAGCTGTTAGGGACCAAATCTTAAATTTTAAACCCAGTAACTCTCACTCAGAAAAGAGCCTGGTATTTTCCAGGCTCAGAGAAGTAACTACTAACTTAGTGCCTGTCCACATACAACAAACCAAGATGTCCCATTGAAAGCAGAAGGACCAAGTGACACAAGTGCCCTGCCCCAGCATCTGGCACCTGACCAGAAAAAGATGAAAAAGTAGCGCTGCTTGCATACTTTCCATTGTATCTCCATATTCTGCACTAGTTGTCTTTGGTCCTTTCAAGGATGGGTGAGGAAGTACAAGTACCAAGTACCAAGTGCCAAGTACAGTTCTATCTTCAGACCTTTGCCCAGTGCCAGGGCTTTGAGTCCTATCACTTTTAGTGGTGGAGGAAGACAAGTGCCAATTCTGCCTAAGCAGAATGAAGTAGGATTTGGAGACCTGTGTTAAATTCCCTGCTCTTTCAGAGCTTTTAGATAGGTATTGGCATGCTGGGAGCAAAACCCAGGCACTTTGGGGCAATCTTTTAACATCATTCCGACCAACATCTTAGAACCACAGGCTATCCTAAAGGGATTTCTTGTTTTAAAGAGAAATAAAACCACAATAACATGGTCTGTGTCTTTTCCATAAGTATTTTAGAGACTGCAGATTGGATAAAGTTGCATTAACAAAAGCTAACCACCACCTGCCGATGAGGAGGCATGGGATTAACAGCAATTTTCAAGCTCAAAGGCCCTTTGGGAACTAAGAATGTACTTCCCAGTAAAGGGAAGTAAGAAAGACATTCATCATCCTCCCTAACAAACGAAACCTAGAAAATAAGTGAGAAACCACCAGGAACTAAAACCACTTTGGAATGCATGATCTGGGGAAGGGCAAAAGAAAACTTTATCTTATCAGCTACCAGCACACAACCATCCCCAAAGTGATGGTTAGACCTTGGAACAAACCTTTACTTCCTCCTCTTGTTTCAGCAGGTTTTCTATGCTTTGATTCAGCGCAGCTTTGTGTGTTTTCACTGCTTCCAGAGTTTCAGGAAAACAACCCTGTAAAAATAACCAGAGGGAGGTATCAGGATAGAATGGACACATGTGCATGAATGATCAGCAACTTCACGGACATGAGTTAAGCTAGACCTGCAAAACGTTTGCTCACTGCCTGCTCTCAGGATAAATCAGTCATAGAGGTTTACTGGAGGATTGTATTCCTGGACAAATATGGCAATTAAAAGCACAGGAAAGACATTTTGAAACTGAAAATACCTTTCGCTTGGAACTGCACCCAGGACTAAAAGCACAGTCACACGCACTCAGTCCCACCAGTTTGGCTCCTCAGGGTGGGAAAGAAAGTTTTTATAACATCTCGTTTTATATCCTTGAATCCCCAGAGGGAATCTAGGGCAAAACTGGGAATAAAAGCCCAATATCCCAAGCTGGAGATTTAGCCCCAACCTGAGTCTACAGATCTGAAACTCAAGAAGCATTTCATCTCTGTGCTCTGGGCAGCTGCCTTTGTCCCAGGTCCCCATGGTTTTCCTAGTGCAATCTGTGCCCTAAGGGCTGTCCTGGCAGTCCCTTACCTGTGCTTGGCCAAAAGCCTCCTCCAGAGTGATGATCTTGTGGTCCCTGTGGCAGCTGACGATGCAGCACAGCATGCAGATGCAGACCGAGTCCGTCACGCAGTAGCACTCCAGCAGCCTGCTGTGCTGGGGGCATCTCCTCTCAGCCAAAACCTGAGCTTCACAAGGCTCCATCAGGATATGGTCTTTCAGAGGGCTCTTTGTGCTGTGCTTGCTCAGGTGAGCTTGGCACAGGGAGGCCTCGCAATTCATGCAGGTCTTCACAGCTGGCTGGGGCTCCTGAAGGCAGAAATCGCAGAGGATCACCCCATCTTGCTGTCCCAAGCTTTCGTCCTTCTCTTTGCATTGCATTTCAGGCCTTTCCTCCTCTGGGTCCGCTTGGGCATGGCACAGTGGGCAGTGGTAGGGGCTCTGCGGGCGCTGCTGGTGGCTGCACCCCCCCTGGATGCAGTCCCTGCAGAAGTTGTGACCACAGCTCAGTGTCACTAGTTCAAGGTAAGTGTCCAGGCAGATGGCACAGGTCAGCTCCATCTGCAGCCTGGTTGCAGCACCACCATGCAGCCCAAGGTGTGGTGGAGTGCCAGACGTCACTGATAGGAAATGAAACAGAAACCAGTAGTGGAGGCACCTCTGGCTGCAGGCAGGGGAGCTGCTGCCTCCTTCCCTTCACAAGGGTTCAGCTACAGCAGTCATTTTTTCTCC
>NW_009920255.1:0-713 GCF_000696875.1 Nestor notabilis | reverse complement strand
TCCCCAGTACAAGAGAGACAAGGAGCTCCTGCAGCAAGTCCCGCAAAGGGCTACTATAATGACTAAGGGTCTGGAGCATCTCTCCTATGAGGAAAGGCTGAGGGAGCTGGGCCTGCTCAGCCCAGAGAAGAGAATGCTAAGGGAGGATCCGATCAATGTGTATCAGTATCTGAAGGGAGGGTGTCAGGAGGATGGGACAAGACTCTTCTTGGTGATGCCAGGCAATAGGATGAGAGGCAATGGGCATAAACTAAAACAGAGGAAGTTCCACCTCACCATGAGGAAGAACTTCCTTACTGTGGGAGTGGCTGAACATTGCAATAGGCTGCCCAGAGAGGTTGTGAAGCCTCCTTCCCTGGAGATACCCAAGAGCCATACAGACACAATCCTGAGCAATGTGCTCCAGGTGACCCTGCTTGAGCAGGGAGTTTGGACTAGATGACCTCTAGCGGTCCCTTCCAGCCTCAACCATTCTGCAATACTGCAATTTCTGCAAAAAGGCAAGAGCATCCAACACAAACGGTATCCATCCTGGTATAACTCTCAGTGGAGAATGATCCCACCTCTGAGATTATTCGACTGAGAATGAAAAGTGACTAGAATTATGGAATCATCAAATCATTTAGGTTGGAAAAGACCTTTGAGAGCATCAGGTACAACTGATAAACTAACACTGCCAAGGCTACCACTAAACCATGTCCCTAAGTGCCACA
>NW_009920254.1:0-4196 GCF_000696875.1 Nestor notabilis | reverse complement strand
CCTAACTATTCTATGATTCTATGATTATTCACAGGTGTACCTTTTAAAAATTAAATCTTACTTTCATCTTCTCATGTCAATCTTGTGTCTCACATGCATACTGCATATGACAGGCAAGGTTATGAAACATAATAACTTATCGCAGGCACAGCAATCCGTATGACACTTCTGTGAATACATGTATCTGTGCACACACACATAAGTACGCATACAAAAGGCTTTGCATGTGTGCAGGTATGTGTGTGTACAAAGTTTATGTCATCATGTATATTTAAAGGCAGCTATTGGGACAGTTTTTACCTGAAGTGGGCCAAGACAGCTTAAGTGACAATAGTGAAAGTTTGCATGCTCTTGCAGCTGATGTGGTCTCAAACTTTAAAAGTGGCCAATTTTGTTTAAAAATGGCCAGTTTTAATGGAAACCGTTGGGATTTAGGGACCTAGCAGGAACTAGAAATCTGTATGTTTATGTAAAGACTGTCCTACATGTCCCTAGGGACTTACTATTTAAGTGAGTCTGGTCTCTTGGTCAAACTCATTTTGTATCTCTGAGGAAAAATTAAAGATTAACACTATACACGTACTGACAGAAATTATATTAACTAATTAAAGTAGCTGAGTTACACCAAGATAAAATATAATGGAGATTAGAACTAGGTCTATTTGTTAGATGATATTCAAGAAAACAACACAGGGAATGTAAATTCAGTTCTGTTTTTCACACATCATACAATACTTGTAGAAACTTTTAATGAATATTTTCCCAGTCTAACAGACAGCATACTAAATTATTAAAGTGGTAAGGACAGTTACACAATACTGACAAAAAACACTGCTGTAAGCAACTCAACTGCGTATATAATCAGAAATTACTTTTGGTGGCAAACTATTGCTTTTTCTTACAGTTCATGGCTAATGCCCATAAAACTCAAGGCATATGATGAAAAGTAAATAATACTATGTAAGGCACTAGTGTGAGACTTAATGATGTATATCTTTGTGTAATTTTATTGGTGCCATTAATGTCATGGGACTATTCACAATCCATATGAGAAAGTTTGTCCCTTTGCATGTTTAGGATTGAGTTTTTCTTGAAAGCTGTTGGACCTGTGGGGTTGAATTCAACAAAAAAAAGCCAGTCTTTCAGGAACCTGCTGATTTATTGGCAAGTGTGTAATAGGAAATGTTGGGTTATGTCCTGCTTTTCTTTCCTGAGAAGTGTCTGCAGAACAGCATCCCCGATTAAACAGTTGTTCTTTGCCAGCCATTCCCTCCATCAAGACTAGATTTTTAAACTTATATCACAATGTGGTATCTGGTGAGAAAGGATATATCTTTAAGGGCTCCATTTTTGTCTTTAAAGAATGTTGCACAATAGAAATTATGTAACTAGGAAAAGAATACTGCTGCCTTTTTTATTCCTCTCCTCACCCCCCGCCCCAGCATATACGCTTCTTTTTGAACATGATAAATACTACGTACTGTCACATCCCATTTATTTCTCTAACTTGTCCTCCGAGCTTGATTTTGCTCTTTAATAAATGAATCACCAGTTTTTTCCTGCCCAGACTGAAAAGTGGAACTTCTGTGCAAATTAACCATTCTCTCTTGTGACCAAAATGATGAATTATAAATAGTTACTCAACTAAAATAAGCACATTTATCACTGAAATCTGGGCTTCTAGAATGTATCATAGCTCTTTCAATGGGATAATTTGCTGGTGTATTGTTTCTTATCTGCAGTACTGTTTTAATAATGTCCTTACCTCTGGGTTGTGTTCAGACCCTTAAGATACACAGTGGCACCAAGCAAAGAAACCTACTCTGCTATGCAGTTTTACCATGGGGGAACACAAATGTTCGTAATTTACTATAGCAGGAGTTCTAGAACACACAGAAGTTGAAGGTATCCCTGTTACTCACTAGCCCCAAGTGTTTTCTTTGCTGTAGAAAGATAATTAAAATTCTGGTCCACCTACCGCTGAGATAAATGGAAAGACTGCTACCTTCATTGGAAACCAAATTGAGCAATGGGAGGGCAAATATACGTTCAGCTAGGCAGTTCATACTTAACAGCAAGCTACTTCTTTAAACACCTCCCAGGTACAGCAGCACCAGCATGTTTATGCTCATGCCACTAAAGGACCTTCTAGAAGCACACTAGGTGGGAGCAGCAGATTGATAACTGCAAATTAGCACAGCCAAAGCCAAACACTGCTCTCTGTGCAAGTTAATTGTGGGCAAAGTAACTTGTCATAGCAAGTTTCCTCCACTGCCTTATTAATGAACCTTGGTGTTCCCTTAGAGGGATCTTCTGTGAGGGCAAGAGAATAGTTCAGGTTTTATATTGTGCTTTGGCTCAGCTTTTATGTCTTGTCATCTGTGCTTTGGCTTTTCTCTTTTCACATTACTGCAAACAGATCTGAATTATTGCTAGTAATAAGAAGAACTTAATTTCATAAAGGTATAATTTGTTTAGGAAATGCTATCATCAATCTTCTAATAAGACACACCTGATTTTTCTCATACTGGGCACTGGCTGCCAATTTTTCAGAATGAGGATATATAGAGACACCTCTATTCTTTAACAGGCAAAGTAATAATCTTAGGATTGGGAATTAGGATACGATGGTGGAAAATATAAAATCCTGGGCTCTTGTTAGGGCAAGATTTCCTAGGCATACTCCCACTGACAGATAATCTGGGATGTGTGGTTAGGCTGGGGTCGCCATGCAATTTAATGGCTACTTAATTACTCTGAGGTTGATTTGGCTTTTGGGCCAAGCTCAGCAGAGCACAGGTATGACTCAGGACCATCAAAATTCCCTGGCACCTTTGGTGTGACATTTCTGTGCTAACTCCTGAAAAGCAAGATGCAGGAAGTCATCCATCAGACCTAGCAGGGAGAAAGTGGTTTTGTTCCCAGAAGTCCACTTTTTCGGTTCTTCTGCTAAGACTGTCTTTAAGGATGTCAGCATCTACTATGCTTTTTGTGTAACGTGGACATTATATACCCCTTCTCCTCACCCTCCTACCTGGAATGAGTTCAGAAAATATCATCCCTTGTAACAAAAAAAAAAAAAAATCAATCTACTATCTCTCCTGGAATGCGTAAGAGATGTAGTTTGGTTTATTTCCCTGCTCTCCCCCCCCATCTTTTTTTTTTATATTTTTCTCTTGATGTTTTATCTCAAAATCAGAAAATGCCAAGATAAAATTAGAAACAACCAAGAAGTATACTACAATGTATTTTCAGATTTTTATGCAAGTTCTCCTAGCTACCTATTTTATTTAGCTTATATAATAAATATTTCTGTAACCTCTATCAAAGAACTGAATCAAAAGAAAAATATACCAGCAGGCCTCAGGGTTGTTATTTAAGAGAATGTGATGTTTTAATAATGTTTCCTGACATTTTCAGAATCTAATACATACCACTTATGCGACCAGAACTGATCTTCAGTGGTCTACATTAACTTCTTATCAATTCTGTCTAGCTGCTAAATTGCCGCTAAGTACAGACTGCAATATTTTGCACAATTTGGAGTCTTGTCTGAGCGACAGATTACAGCAGGTTCCATGATACTATCAAGAACCAATATTCATCTGCAAGCAGCCTCTTCTACTTACAATAATAAGCCTGTACCACTTTCAAATTCTTTTTGTCTGGAAGTTCTAGAAGACACCAAAGCCTGCTCCAGCTTGGGAAAGCAAATGCATTCTCTGAAGAAGGCCACATTTTGTCAGACTTTTAAAAATACTAAAAAGAGGGAAAATCTCCATATAGCAAGAAAGACAAAATAATTTCACAGCCCTTTATACCCCAATCAACATGAAGGTGCTGATTTAAAGGAAACTTCCTGTTAACCTTAGGAAAAACTGGGCTCAGATCTATACAAAGGTTTTTACCAGTCCAAACTGATGTACTTCCAAGTTGCCAAGGTCCACTGGCGAAGAGATCCAGGCTGCCTGTGCTTGCAGGACTATTTATAAAAAAATTCAGTTCTTAGACTCCAAAGAGATCACAGTGTAAGAATACAAAACAAGGAAACTTTTGAAAACGTAATACAAAAAGTGATAATCTCAGTGATTACTTAGATTAGTATAAAACTGTTGTAATAATGAGGTATGTCTGTTGTTGAAACTTTTGTAGATCTCCAAATATGTTGGAATCATAGAATCATAGAATAGTTAGGG
>NW_009920253.1:0-5951 GCF_000696875.1 Nestor notabilis | reverse complement strand
TATTCTATGATTCTATGATTCTATGTTTTGGTTTGTCTACTTGCTTCTATCTCCTTTAAGTGATGTCTTTCACAGATGATCTTAAGGTCCTTTCCAACCCTAACTATTCTATGATTCTATGATTCTGTTTTGGTTGGTCTACTTGCACCAAAGCTGCAGCAGTCATTTTTGTAGTGAGTGGGTGACTGCTTCAAGAGAAGACCCTGCAATCAAAGGAAGGAAATCTGTGCTATGCACCCATTAGCTACATGATGACCACCTGAACCTCATTCATGCAAACAGTACCAGTAGTGCATCTCAGAGTAACAACAGGCAGGTTTTGATAGATGTCCAGGACTGCATAGTGAATATTTATTAAACTGTGTATAATACCCATTATGTATACACAGGCATCTATGAGGGCACCAGCAGACCCGACTGTCCCTGCTCAGTCTCATGGCTCCCAGATTCCCGTGGCCTTCTTCCAGCCCTTGCCTTTGCCTGGTGTTTGCAAGACAGCTGGTAGATCTGTCACCTTCCCTGTCTGGGCTCTGCTTGCTGCCTCCAGGCTTGGAGGGATGGTGCTGCTGGAGGAGGTGCCAGCCATGCTGCCCTGCTGCTGCCTGCCCTGGCCTGCCCTGACTTGCCCCACTGCTGCTCATCTGGCTTGCCTGCAGGTGGGCAGGGGGACATGAGAAAATCCCTTTTCTCCTAAGAAAATCTTTCAGTGACAGAGGGGCTCAGCGGGCTGGAGCAGGCAGTAGAGGAAGTGTCCCCTGGGCAGGGGAGCAGAACAGCAAGAAGGAGCTGTAGCCCATGGGATCTGCTCTCTTGGCACATAGAATCACAGAATGGTTTGATTTGGAAAGTACCTTAAACTCATCTAGTTCCAACCCCCCTGCCATGGGCAAGGACGACTCACACTAGACCAGGTTGCTCAAAGCCCCATCCAGCCTGGCCTTGAACACTGCCAGGGATGGAGCATTCACAGCTTCCTTGGGCAGCCTGTTCCAGTGTCTCACCACTCTCACAGTAAGGAATTTCTTCCTTATATCCAACCTAAATCACCCCTGTTTAAGTTTGAACCCATTACCCCTTGTCCTATTCCACCTTCTGGCAATATTTAGAATGAAAAAAGAAAAACTTAATAGAAAGACTAAAAAACAGTTTCTCACAGAGCAGCTGGATGACTCAAATATATTTGCTTGCTTTCTTGCTGTCTCCACTATTTTTTAGGGTTTTTTTGCAATTCAGATCACATTTGTCTCTTAATTTACAACACTTTTCATATCAGTGATTGGCATTTTCTCATGACAAAAAGTGAAATTCCCTGCACTGACAGTTGTCAGAAGTCAGGAGGTGTATTATGCAAGTATTGCTTTTGCTTTTCATCAGCACTGCCTTTCTAACCCACTGTTGTTCAGTACTGGTTGCTGCTGGGCACATGTTGCTGGCCAAGGTGGATTACTTTCCTAACTCAGGTCAATTGTTCTTATGCAATTTTTGTCTAAGCAATGCTTATATTTAAAATCTCTAATTTATGATCTTTGATTGGACAGTAGTAGTGCAAGACCTACTGTAACTGCTGTTGAAGTAGTAGGAACCTTTCTATTGACTTTATAGGAGCGGGATGAGATTTATATTGCTGAATATTCCAAAAGTGAACAAATCCTCAAAGGAAAATAATCCCTTATTACTGCCTTCTGTTAGGTCTTTGGGAAAAAATAAAAGCAGCAGCTCTGAAACACAACATATGAATCTTTTTTAATGCATGAATGCACCCCATCTTTTTAGTTTCCCCATTTCATGATAGTGTACTGTTTAATTAAATAGATGAGGTATATTTTTTAAGTAGTTTATGGATTGACATTATCTTCATTTGAGATACCCTAATGAGAGACTAGCAGAACAGCAAGTAACCATTTTTCTACAAAATTAAAAATGTGCAAGAGATGAGCATTTAATTACCTCGACATTATCCTTTGCTAAATCAGGTTAAAGCAGTAAGTTGCAGGACAACCGAACTTTTTTTTTTTTTTTTTTATATATATGTATTTCTAATTCCATTTTTTTTTTTTTTTTTTTTTAATATATATGTATATCTAATTCCATCTTCTTTAAACATCAAGAATCAATGGAAATGCATGTTTTGGAGGAATGGCTTTCTGAATGAAAGAATCCTCCCACTCAAGTAGTAACAAGATACTTAGCTTTTGTGTAATGTCACTTTTCATCTATAGGTGTCGTAGTGCTTTGTTCAGGCCACCTACAACTGATGCCTTCCCGACACACGAAGGCTTCTCTCAACTGCATAGACAGCAAAGCCCTGGCAGAGCTGTGTATCAAATAGCCTGAGCTGTCTGACATGCTCGGCACAAAGCTGCTGGATTAGTCACACAAAAGTAGTACCACCAAGAAAAACATAGTAAAACTGTAGCATTTGGGACAACATAGCTCAGCAGTGAGTACAGCACCCTTATACGTATGGAAATGTATATGTAGCTCAGGAAGAGACAAATATAACTGCAGTTAAGACTATAAACAAGAATTGTTATGATTAAATCTCTTCATTATGTGATGAGTATTATTCCCTGACTAGATATGTACTCTTCAGAGTCAGGCTCCTCTCTTTTGAAATTTCATAAGATATGGAATTATGGATTATTCTTTTTGAAATATCTGCTCCCTTGAACACTCTTGCCTGGAGTTATTAGAAATCTGTAATACGTAATCTACAATATACAAAGCACATAACATAAATAAAATGTAATTACATATAAATTAAAAATACAAAAAAATACTCAATAATTCAAGGACAATCAGAGAAGTTAACCAGATATCAGTTTACAGGTTTTACCTTGTTCTCTCTGAAGCAGTCCAGACTACTCAGTCATGACAAAAGTAGACAAAAAGGGAAGCTGTTTTTTAATCACATAAATGCAATTGTATTTGGAAAAGGGGAAAAGTAAAAAATGATAGATAAAATGCTGACCTTTTTGCTTTACTGAAACTGTTTAGTAATTAGATTGACACAGCAGTTTACAGGATTCAGATGTAGATTTTTACATTAGCAGGGCTTCTGTTTGGTGTTTTCAGTGGGGGAGTAAAGGTACATTTCAGAAATTTGGGGTTTTTTTCCTCATATAAAAACCCTATGTTTGTTTACCATCCTGTTAGATTTTTAGCATGTTGTAGCATGTTGTATTTCTATTATACATGCACACTCAGCAAGAGAATACGTACACGCTAGTGTTTTGTGTTGCTTAGCCTTTTTCTCCCATTACATTTGTTAAAAAATGGGAAAAGAATATACAAATGGAAACACTGTTCAATATCTGAAGTCCACAGGTAGGTAGTGAGAACTCAAGACCCTCTGGACAGACTTGCCAGCAAGGTGAGCACAAGGCCAGGAAGTTTTAAGGGCACCATGCAGCTAAGGGATAGTATTAGATCTTGGATGCTACTCATTTGAGCAAATTGAACTTACTAACCAAAGCATTCTGCATGATGTTAACACTCTTCAGAGCCATATACTCTGTCAGTCCTTGCATTTTAAATATGTATTACTTTTAGAAAAGGGAGTTTACTTTGACTACATTGTTTTGCTTTCCTTAATACACATTAAATGGGATAACCCTTTTAAAGTCATTTACTGAAATATAGACGAGGATGTGGTTTGTGCCTCTTCTTTACTTCAGGGGACACAATGCCTCAAGATTATACACATAGAATCATAGAATCATGGAGTGGTTAGGATTGGTGCAAGTACAAGCACACTACTCATTGACATTACCCCATGCATTGAATGCCACGGAATTAAAACAATGCTTAGAAAACATAAGATTATGCTTCTCTCTTTGATAAAATATTTTCAAAACACTCAAGTCATGATCAGGAAAAAAGGAGATTCCCCTTCTATATTATACAAGCCATACTTATTAATGGGAGGACAAAGCCAAATAGAGATTTGGTATGCGGCTGAGGAAAAAAAATATCTAAAATATCTTTACCTGTGTCTGTACAACTGCATTGCTATTCATAGCAATTCAGTGACTGAAAAGTGAACTGAATCCAGTTTTCTCAACCCAGGGATGAATTTAACCCAAGAACACAGGCGGTTTGTATTCTGCGCATATGAATGGTCTACATCTTTTCTGTGTAATTAGTCTGGTTTCAGCCATTTTAGCAATTACATTGTATTTTGTTCACATCTTTTGGCTTCCACCCTTTTTCATTTTCCCTTCCTCCTGCCAGACCCTTAATCAGCCTCTCTGGGAACCTACATAGCTCCCATGACCACTGTATACAAACATCACACAAACATTAACTTTTTATCTCCACTGCACCCTTGTGAATAAGCACAGTGTTAATTCCCATTATAGAGAAAAGGAACAAAAGGACAGAGAGATTACATGACTTGCATGTCAGTGGAAGAGAAATCTGTAAAACATCAAGAACTGAAGGCAAGTGCACAGAGTGTCTGGCTGACATGTTAACCCCAAGCACCACCTTCCTACTCTGCCCATTGCAGAACATGAACAGCCTCGAGCACTTGTCATTCTGTCCAGAAGCAAAGACGACTCTTCATATCATGTAATGGAGGTGCCTGTGCTGGGAGTCTGCTATTGGTTCTCAGTGATAAGAAAGCACCTCTCTCAAAGGATAACAGGGAGAATCAAAGTTGGGAGCCAGTCTCGCTTTCCCTCTCTCCCTCTCTCCCAACCAGCTAGGATGCCTGGGCTTCTAAATCAAGCACCCAAACCAGCTCTCTCAAGTAGATAGTATGAGTCATTTTGCTAACTTAAAATGCCCTATACTGATCCACAAAGAGAATCCCATAAAGTTTTTCATATGTCTTTTACCTACCCACGCATATGGATCTCTCATCATAGTAGTATCTGAATGCCTGGCTTAACCAGTCACATTAATTTCTGTGTTTTAAAATCTAATTTTGATTATTGATTGTTGCATTCATTTCTGGTTTCTTTTATTCTTTTATCCAGCATGAAGAATGCCATTCTTTTTATCATAAGGAGAGGTGGGGTGGGGTGCGAGTGAGCTCCACAAAATTCTGCAACAGCTCCCACCTCTCCTGCAACCCACTGACTCTGCATGGCACGTTATCTATCGATAATCCTTTATCATGTTCCGTAATAAAATCACACTTTCCCACATGCTGCTTTTCTTTTCTCTCTTGTCTTCTCTTGTAAGATGCTGGGGGTTTAACAACTGTAGCAGTTTGGATTCTTCTCTACAGCCCTTCAAGGAAGCCAGGATGGATTTACTGGTAACAGAATGTTGCCTAGTCTCTTTATCCCTGTTTTGGGGAGTACCATTTACACAGACGTAAACAGATATGCAACTGTACATGTTACTTCACATTGCTCAGTTACTTCCCTCTCCTCCACCCTCCCATCCCATGCAATAGGTTGTAAGAGTATGGAATGCCTCTTAACACAGCTATCTACCTATGGACAGGGCACTCCATGTATTTATTCCTCAAGTGTGTGTCTGCAGGGCTAGTTCTATGGAAGAGGGGGTGTCTACTCCCCTGCACCCTTGTGCAGTAATACGGTCCAATTTATTGTGGGAACATCAGAATTTTAGAATTAGGTTTTATGGAACATTTGTTTAGTGTTATAAACATCTGCAAATTACTATTTATTTCATAAAGTAATTAACATTCTTAATTAGATGCACCTTGCAGCTGCTGTTAATCTTAATTGGCAATAATGCAGTTACATTTGGCTGCATATCTTCAGAAGAGCTACAGAGGAGAAGAGGGGAAAAAAAAATCTGAAGGGAAGGAAATAAAACTGTTCCCACACAGTTCAGAGAGTTCGCACAAAGAAGATCCCATGGCAACAGCGAGGCCCACAGTTTGCCTTATAAAAATCCAAGAATAGATAATGTATCATCTCTCCTAAAACAACACTTCGCTTCGGAAACCGGAGGGGAAGGGGCGGGGGGGG
>NW_009920252.1:4784-6673 GCF_000696875.1 Nestor notabilis | reverse complement strand
CTTTCCAACACAAACCATCCTGTGAGTCTACGATTCACAACTTCTTTGGAAGTACAAATGGAACAGACCATGAAAGCCCAAGTCCTTTGCCACAAGAAGCAACCTCATGAAATAACGCCTTCTTCAGGATCTGCTCCTCTCAAGATGTGACTTTGCAGCCTCTCTCAAGGAAAGCTTTCAGCTCTGCTCCCTACTTACCCGCACGGGCGCCGCAACGCAGCCAAGCCACACAAACCCAACGTATCTCCTGAACAGCTACTGCAGTTTGGGACCAGGGATGCTGGAAAGAAAGAAAAAAGAACCCTAATATTGCACAAAAATACAGAGGGAGCGAGGGAGAAGACGAAGATACTGGGTTTAAATGCTTTGATTCACAAAGGCACCTATAAATTGGTTCAGCTCTTAGTAACAGCACAGAGATCCCCTTTGAAAACGTGTGGATGACGTTACACGGCACAGAAAGGAAAGGGGGGGAAGGCACAGCTAATCCTCGTAATTTTATAAGCATCTGAGACACTAATCCCTTGATCTCATTGAGCAGGATTAAAATTACTCCCTCACCAGTAAATTTAAGAAGTTTTCGACCAGATGGAAACAAAAGCAGAGAGGAGCCTGCAGAGCCAGTGCCACACAGTGAGAGCTCACCCGGCTGTGCTCACCAGGCCTGGGGTTGGGGTGGAGAAGATCTGGGCTGCATCAAAAGGAGCGTGAGCAGCAGCTCAGGGAGGGGATCCTGCCCCTCTGCTGTGCTCTGGGGAGACCTTAGAGCAGCTCCAGTGCCTAAAGGGGCTCCAGGAAACCTGGAGAGGGGCTTGGGACAAGGGATGGAGGGACAGGACAAGGGGAATGGCTTGAACCTGCCAGAGGGGAGATTGAGATGAGCTCTGAGGCAGAAGCTCTTCCCTGGGAGGGTGCTGAGGCGCTGGCACAGGGTGCCCAGAGAAGCTGTGGCTGCCCCATCCCTGGCAGTGTTCAAGGCCAGGTTGGACACAGGGGCTTGGAGCAACCTGCTCTAGTGGAAGGTGTTCCTGCCCGGGGCAGGGGTTGGAGCTGGAGGAACTTTAAGGTCCTTTCCAACCCAAAGCACTCCAGGATTCCATGCTTCTGTGATGTATTCAATAACCTACCCAGCTGTGCACAATCCTATCTCACTCTGGATGACCACCACCATCCCCATCTCCAAAAGCCTCATCTTTTATCTCAGACACCACGTGCGATGCTGAGGCCACTTCTCGGTTCAGAAGTGAAAGAGAAGAAGCCCAACCCTGCAGCTGAGCTGACAACCAGGAGCAGGAACCAGCCCCGGGGGAAGCCCAGCCTGGCAACGGGTCTTTACACAGAACAATGGAAAATGAGAGGCTTTAAAGCCCGAGAAAGTATTTGCCTGCTCCCGACAGAGCTCTGCATGGAAAGAAGTTTAATTCAGTCCTTATGGGAATGCTGGTGCTCCTTCCCATCCGATTCTGATGGGAAATTTGGCTTTACCCATTACCTGTAGCTCCTGCCCTCAAAGGGATTGACTGAAGAGCTGAAACCTGCTCCTTCCAGCCCCGATGGGAATCTGCACAGCCCCACAGCTCCTCTGCTTCCTCCTAAACGCTCCTCCAAGTCAAGAAGTTGGGAATGCCAGGGTGGTCGTGCACAGAGAGAGGGATAATGGTCTGAGCTGGGTGATGGCTGAAATGAGGAGGGCAGCAGCTCTCCCTGCTCAGCACTTTCAGTTTCTCTCTTGCAAACAAGCTCCTGCTGGTTTCCTCTAAGGCGCTTTGGGAGTTAAAAGCTTATTAACAGCAAGATTAATGCTGCGCAGGGATAAAAGCAGATAATCACAGGATTGTTTAGGTTGGAAAAGACGTTTAAGATCATCAAGTCCAACCATTCCCAGCCCT
>NW_009920252.1:3383-4608 GCF_000696875.1 Nestor notabilis | reverse complement strand
GTTCCTCTTGCCCCATCCCTAGTTCCTTGGGAGCAGAGACCAGCCCCCTCCTGGCTCCATCCTCCTGTCAGGCAGTTGCAGAGAGTGATCAGGTCCCCCCTGAGCCTTCTCTTCTCCACACTAAACCCTCAGGTCCCTCAGCCTCAGGGCACTTCTGTGGTTTCTAACACACCGGCAACCCTTGTGTCCTCGCTGCTGCAGGCATCTCCATCCCCAGCCTCCACTGAGACAGTAGAGCAAAGGACCTCACTAGCACACTGTAAACCAAGCCATGGTCGAAAGAAACCCCCAAATAAACCAGAAGTTATTCCTGCCTGCTTCCCACATTCAGAACCAGGAGCTGGAGCAGAAAAGACTCCAGCAAAAGGACCACAAGCTTGGCCCTCACTCATCCTCCTGCTCTCAGCATCTCAGCCACTTTTTCCAAAGGCTGATCCAGTTTTAGCTCTGCTGTTGGAGCAACCTGAGATCTCGGAGCCTCTGGATCCGCCGAGGCAGCTGATTGCGACTAATTTGATCCCTGAGCTCTGGCAGCAGCTCCTGCTGCCCATCCACACATCCTTGTGGAGCCTTTTCCTCCTCCTGGAGCAGCGGCGTCAGGCACTGGGTCATCCATCCTCCACAAGTGAGTCTTTTCCTCTCCTGCCACCACTCATCCCTGCCTTGGAGGCTTCACAGCTGCTCTGCCCTCAGCATTGATGTTGCTGCTGGTACCCTTTCGAGGTGCTGTGGATGGCTCCTCGTTCCTCCTGTGGACATCCCTGTGGCACCACAAGCAGTTCATTGACAGGACACAGGAGCCATTCACATGTGGTTGGAGCTGTTCAGGTTTCTTTTCATTGATGGAAATTAAATGCACAATAAAGGGAGAAAAGAGACACATTGGATGGCCCATGCCATTGCTCTGGAGATGGAAAAGCATCCAAACGCAGTGCAGGTCCATCCCTAAGGAGCACCTGGGTACCCCTGTATGCTGGGAAACCAGGTACTGCTCCAACCTGCTGTGCTCAATGGAGAAGACCACAGAATCCCAGCCTGGTTCATGTTGGAAGGGACGTTAAAGCTCCTCCAGCTCCAACCCCTGCCCCGGGCAGGGACACCTTCCACTAGAGCAGGTTGCTCCAAGCCCCTGTGTCCAACCTGCCCTTGAACACTGCCAGGGATGGGGCAGCCACAGCTTCTCTGGGCACCCTGTGCCAGCGCCTCAGCACCCTCACAGGGAAGA
>NW_009920252.1:0-3232 GCF_000696875.1 Nestor notabilis | reverse complement strand
GCCCCAGCCCAGCTCTCTCAGCCTGGCTCCAGAGCAGAGCTGCTCCAGCCCTCGCAGCAGCTCCGGGGCCTCCTCTGGCCTCGCTCCAGCAGCTCCACATCCCTCTTGTGTTGGGGGCAAAGATGTTGAGGCTCTCCCACTCCTCAAGTGAGGAAGCAAACGCCCATGGCTCTCGTGACACCACAGGGGTTTCTCATCCTCGCCTCCAGCACGTTTTCCATGGGATCACCGGCACTTCCCAGCCAACTGAGAGGCTCCCACCAAGGTCAGGTTGAGCTCAGGGGCAGATAAAGCCCCACATGGCATCTTCCCTGAGGTCATTTCCAATCAGTGCCATCAGGGTGGGGACAAGGGCAGGATGGCCACTCCCGACGCAAAGTCTGAGTGGGTTCAGGCCAACCCTGTCGCTAGGAAGGGGCAGGGAGGGAAGTGTGGGCATGGCAGATGTTATCTTGTGTCAACAACACCCCATGTTTGATCACAGGCAACAAAACCAAACAGAAACACAGCTTAGCTGCACCAACCACAGCCAGAGCACGAGGTCTGAAGACCAGGGTAAGCTTCAAAGTCAACAAACCAGCCTCCAGGCTTTGACAGCAATGGTTCCAAGGTGGGTGAAGACCACCAGAGCATCTGCACCTCCCACCCCAGCCTGAAGAATGGGGTTGTCTGGGTCTATGGTGCAGCTGGGTCACACAGGAGGGGTCTGACCTGGTGGGAGAGGACCTTCTCTGAGGGGTGCCAAGCCCTGCCAGCCACAGGCAGAAGCGTTTCAGGTCATGGCAGTGGGAGCAGGAGATAAGGACATTGACCCAGGCTTCCCTTCACCTTCCAGCATCCAGGTGGGATTTATGGCTACGAGCTCATCACTCCCAACACATCTTCTGCCATAGACCCAATGTAGAGGAGATGGCTGGGTTGCTGGGGAGGATGACCCAAGAGAGAGCATATGGAAAGGTGGTCCCTGAGCACAAAAGCTCTCCTATCAAAGCTGGGTGTCCTCACATCACCCCACGCATCTCCACACCAGGAGATCAAAGAATCCCAGAATGGTTTTGGCTGGAAAGGACCTTAAAGATCATCTAGTTCTAAATCCCTGCCCCGGGCAGGGACACCTTCCACTATAGCAGGTTGCTCCAAGCCCCTGTGTCCAGCCTGGCCTGGACGCCACCATCCCTCCTGGCTGCTTAAGGCATACAGGGCTGGAAGTATTTCCTTTGTGTGCGTGTGTTTTAAATACCTCAATTAGAGCATTTTGGGTTCCTTCCACCTTGCCCCCAGGCACTTCTTCTATCAGAGGCTATATCCTCCCTTGGAGGCAAAGGCTTGTTACTTCTCCAGGCTGAAGGCCAAATCTGTGTTTCAGTTTTACTCCAGATTGCACAGCACCCAGGATGCATCAGCTGGAGCATCTAACTTGGGTGAATAAAGTCATAGAGGAAATAACCTGATTTACTCAGGGGCTGTTTGACACGCTCAAGGTCACTCTGTTTACACCCACTGGAACACAGAAGTGTTAATGTGAATCCAAGCTATGAGTGTGCTACCAAGCCAAACTGAAACAGCAACAGGATCATGGAATCCCAGCCTGGTTTGGGTTAGGAGGGAGCTTAAAGCTCCCCCAGCTCCAACCCCTGCCCCGGGCAGGGACCCCTTCCACTAGAGCAGGTTGCTCCAAGCCCCTGTGTCCAACCTGGCCTTGAACACTGCCAGGGATGGGGCAGCCACAGCTTCTCTGGGCACCCTGTGCCAGCGCCTCAGCACCCTCCCAGGGAAGAGCTTCTGCCCAAGAGCTCATCTCAATCTCCCCTCTGGCAGGTTCAAGCCATTCCCCTTGGCCTGTCCCTCCATCCCTTGTCCAAAGCCCCTCTCCAGGTCTCCTGGAGCCCCTTTAGGCCCTGGAGCTGCTCTAAGGTGTCCCCTTGAGGAGCCTTCTCTTCTCCAGCTGCCCCAGCCCAGCTCTCTCAGCCTGGCTCCAGAGCAGAGCTGCTCCAGCCCTCGCAGCAGCTCCGGGGCCTCCTCTGGCCTCGCTCCAGCAGCTCCACGTCCCTCTTGTGCTGTTCCCCAGAGCTGGATCAGGGCTGCAGGGGGGGGCTCCCCAGAGCACAGCAGAGGGGCAGGATCCCCTCCGCGACCAGGAATCTAATAACTAATATAATATTAAACTTGTATTTTGCTTTCTCTGAAGTCAAGCAGGAAAAGGCTCGTTTTGCTGTCAAAGGAGCCAGGTCTGAGCCTGGACCTGGGTTTTCCTTCACCTTCCTCTGTCCTCACGAGCCCCAGAGCCACTGTTGGCAGCGAGTTGTGCAACTCAGGGTCGAACTTCTCCCCCTGCAGGAGGAGGGTGGTTGAACCCGGATTTCAGTGCGTGCTGCTCGGAGCTCATGGCCCTGCTCACCAGGGGAGGACATGAGAGGACACACACAGGATGCTCCAGTTTTGCTTCTGGCTAATTCGTCCCGTTTCTGGGAAGCAGCAGCATCCCCTGGCACTGCCTGCAGCTGGGATATGTTCCCTGCAAACCGAATCACCTAAAATAACCCAGAAAGAGAAACAAATACTAATACAAGCTATGGGAGTAGTTGGTTTCTGTGTCTGGATGCACAAAACGCTGCCTGAAACCAGCTGAGCCCGCAACCGCCTGGAAACAAAGGGATAAAGGGGGGTTTTTGTGTTCCCTTCAGAGCATCCCCAGGCTCCGAGAGCCCAGAGACAAAGGAAAACCAGGATCTATAGGCAGGAGCAAGCCGGGGAAAACCGGGGTGAGGAGGAGGAGGCACCACATCAGGCGCCGGAGCCGGGCTCGCGTGTTGCCGAACACGTTATCCATGGCAGGAAACTCGGGATCAAAGGAGAGGAGCGTGCCAGAGCAAGATGTCATCCCAACCTCCTGCCAAAGGTGCGCTGGGGAGCCGGGAATAACACCCCCCCCCGGGGAGCCGGGAAAAACCCCCCCCCCCCCATGCTGGTGCTTCCCAAGGATCCAGCACCGCTCGCAGGCAATGGGACCCATGGAGACACAACAAGGATACAACAAGGAGGAGCTGAACGAACCACGACCAGCCCCCAAACCCCACGAGGGGCATTGGTACCCCTTGGTTTTCAGTCCCATGGGACCCACACGTGTCCCCTGCCAACGCGGGCGCAGCGGCCGATGCTGGGAGCGCGCTGGGAGCGCTCGGGACGTGCCTGTGCAGCAGGAACAGCAGCTCCGGGTAACTCCCAAAGCAGC
>NW_009920251.1:11036-11557 GCF_000696875.1 Nestor notabilis | reverse complement strand
ATGTGTACCCCAAGGGGATTTAATTTTGGGGTGAAACAGCCAATGAACTCAACTATATGCTTTTGCCTGCTGTATAACACTTTTATAACCCATCAGCTAGATGCCCATCTCGGGCCACCAGCAACTGACCCTGACTTCCCTCCCATCATCACCCCAGCAAAGAATGAATTTTGACAAAACCAGATGTGCTCAGGAGTGACCAGACGAGTTTGGCGGCGTCATCAGCAGGCAACAACCCAACACTATACACTGACCTGCCTGCCCTGAGAGACTGTTACAAGAGATGGAGCCTGACATCATGGACTGGGTGTATCCAGCAGCTTTATAGGGATTGGTCCATGGAGTAAGGAATGTTCTCTCTCTCTTTGGGTATGGGTGTGGAGATATGAGACAAAAGTGATGGTATATTGAAAAATATTGGATCTGAGCATGACGTGAATGGTTTGGAATAAGGGGTGGATACTGTCCTGGGTTCACCTACAGCAGTCATTTTTTTCTCCTTCTTAGTAGCTGGGGGCGTG
>NW_009920251.1:0-10631 GCF_000696875.1 Nestor notabilis | reverse complement strand
GGGGGGGGGGGGGGGAGGGAAGAAGCGGGGGAGCGGGCGAGCGGCTGCGTGGTTCCGGGTTGCCGGCTGGGCTTGAGCCACGACAATGCACAAGACATAAAAGGCCCAAACATAATATTGATATATGAGAAAAACAGCACTGGCTTCTTATAGCAGCAGAAAAACTGGGCTCAGAATATCTTGTACTATAGTTGTTGGGATCACATTTATTTTTTATTTATGTATTTACTCTAGTGAGGTTCTAGTCCAAATGTTATACCTCTCATAGGGCCACAGCTGCAACTCATAGAAGACATTACTTTAGAGAACAATTGTATTCCTCTGTTACTTAATTTTCAAAGATATTTCATTTGTGATCATTATGAAAAAAAAAAAATACATCTAGAGTGATTTAAAGGTTTAGCACCTGTAAAGAATTTTTAAGCATGTGCTTAACTTTTAACAGATCTGTCTCTTTTATCTTTCCTGTGAATGAAAAGTCATGCTTAGGATTTCCATTGAATCTGACCACAACAGAAATAGATTAATGGCTAATTGTGATGCAAGATTTTTCAACTGCATTTCCCTGGATATATTTCCATTTAATTGACGTCCAGTTTTGAGACATCTCCATCAGAATGATTCTTTTGTTGTTTGGGTTGTTGTTTTTTTTGCCGTTGGCATACGTGGAGGTCCTGAGACATGGAGACGTGGAGAATAGGAATTTATCCTGATCCAGGGATTGCACACAGGAATTTTCTTCAACAAGACTAGTCAAAGAGACTAAAAGAAGCATGAAAGTAGGAAAACCACAGCACAATAACGACACAGAACCCTAGTTACTGACATTCAACGCTAAACTTTGCACAGTAAATGAACAAATATGATCTATTTTTTTGCCTATAGGTTAAATTAACTATTTTCTTGGTGGAATATGGTGTGTAGATGTAAGTTAACTTTGTTTCCTGTGTGTTTTTAAGATATTTCTGCAATTGAAATGATACATGGTTTTAAGAAAAACAACTTGTCTTGCACCAATAAGGGTTCTAATGGTAAAACTGACAGAAATTGGCATTCTTATATGCTGTCATGATGCAACTGATTGTTTTGGTACATCTATGAAGATCTATCAGCTACACTATATTGAATAGATAGCTAGATATTTAAGTTTATAATTGTCGGTGTAATTACAGCTGAGTAAGTGAGCCTATCAAAGGTAGAAGTGGGTGTATGATCAGACCTAGAATTTGGACCTTTTTGTATCTTTGAAGAAAAGCTTTGTCTTTAAAACAGAACGGAGATGAAACCATAATTCAGTATTTCAATATTCACCACTTTGCGATAGAAGAGATGTGTCAGGTCCCATTCATTTCCATAAAATTAAACTACTATAATTCTGCTAAAATGCAGTCTAACCAATAACAACTCAGAACAATTCACACTGAGGAGGCAAGGTATTCAAGAAATTGCTAATGTTAAATTTTTGTTTCTGTTTGAAATTATGAAGTTATAATTAAGAACACTGATGTGTCATGGAAATATATGCAGACTTTTTCATATTATGTGTGTTCAAAAGGGATAAAAGTTTAAAACCATTGTCTAAACCAAACAAATGCATGAGAAAACTGGAGTTCAGAGAAGGTGTCACTGAAACAAAAACCAAGATGCTGGAGCCACGAAAACATACAGGAAGCTTAACTGACCAAACAAGTTCTGGGAAAAGAAAGTAGGATGAACAAGAAGGGGAAGGGAAAGGTGATTAACAGGGTAATCAGCTACGACCAGAGAAAGTAAGGCTGACTTGAAAATATTCTCTGATTTTAAGTATTTTAATCCCAGCCCAAAGTGGTAACAAAACTTCAGAAGGAAAATGTATATAGGAAAGGGGGTTTGTTATGTACTATGTGCTGTGCTGGTAAAAGAGAAACAGCAGTTCTGTGCATTATTTCATCTGTTTTTACCTTCATCCTGTCCCAGAAGGTATAAACCATAATAATATGTACAACTGGTAGGTGGGGAAGTTTGCAAGACATGAGCAGCTCCTGAGACCAAAGAGAGTTAGTCATATATTGAGACTAAGGAATCAGAGGATATTCTGTCTCCCAGGTGATATGAGATCCCTACCAAAACCTCATGCCCATGGGTTCAAAGCCAAAAGCATTATGTGCATCCCTCTTTGTAACAGTAAACTGAGATTTGCATTTGCGTGAATGCAGAGTAGCTGCCTAAATTTCCATTAGTGGGATCTTAATCAAATTTATCATTGAACTGGATATGTAGGGAGATAAGAAGTCCTTTGTTGATCAAAGAGTCATCACAACTCACAGAAATGATACAGTGTCTTTGAAACTCACAGATTACATAACAGTTAAATAAAATAAGTGCTTTCGTTGCTATGCTGGTTTGTTGTACGTGAGGAAGACTCGGTGCCTGTCAATAGGTACTGCTTCCCCGCCAGCTCAGCTTGTCCAGTCCCAGGGTTTAGTTAGGACTGAGGACAGAATCTTCAGAAATATTTTCCCTCTATTGCTGCATATTCTTTGTGTCTGTGGGTGTATGTGCAAGACGTAGAGGATAAGATGAGTAGGGCAGGGATGAAAGCTGTCTTAGCTTTCTTTCTCTTTTATGCTTTGAGTTGACATATGCGGCAGGAGAACACCTACCTGAGTGGGCTGGGATCTATGCAGCCAAATGACTTTCCAAAGAAGGGAAAAGACTGCAAATACTCAAGAAAGTGACTGTTTATGAATGTATTACAGTTGTTTACATCTGAAAGTTACAAAAGGTCAGTAAGAAAAGATGTCCAAAACAAACAGAAAGAATAAATAAATAAACAAGGATTTCTTTCTGACAAGTTGACTATTTTAGAACTTAATTACAAGCCTTTTACTTCTACTGTGCCACTTCTTTATCCTAGCAATGACACATTACTGCTTTGGCGGTTTACAAAGTTATTTCTTGCTGTATTTGTAGCAGCAAGTACATTGAGATATGACCCATTTTGATCACTCCAACTCTTTTTGCACACATGCATTGTTACAGATTTTGACTCCTCACACCAAATAAATCTAAATGTTTATCAAAACTGGGGTACCAGAGGGCTTAAATATTTAGTACTACAGTTATTTTAGCAAGCGTCAGTCAGGTATTATATACTTTTCAGTATGGGTGTACGACCATAGACAAATCAATAAGAAAACAATATAAGTGTTCCAATACTTAAAGGGGACATACAAAAATCTGGAGAGGTTGCTCTGAGAAGCTGTGGATACCCCATTCCTGGCAATGTTCAAGGACAGGTTGGATGGGGCTTTGAGCAACCTCGTCTAGTGACAGGTGTCCTACCTGTAGTGGTTTAAGCCCAGCTGGTAACTCAGAACCACGCAGCCGCTTGCTTGTTCCCCCCTTTTTCCTCCCCCCGCTTCTGGAGGGATGGGGAGGAGAATCGAAAGAACGTAACTCCCATGGGTTGAGATAACAGCTCTCCAGTAACTAAGGTATAATACAAACCACTACTGCTACCAATAATAATGATAAGGGAAATAATAAGGGGAGAGGATACAATTGCTCACCACCTGCCGACCAACACCCAGCCCGACCCGAGCAGCGATCTGGGCCTTCCGGGTAACTGTCCTCAGTTTATACACTGGGCATGACGTGCTGTGGTATGGAATACCCGCCTTTGGCCAGTTTGGGTCAGTTGTCCTGTCTCTGCTTCCTCCTGGCTTCCCCTCCTCCCTGGCAGAGCATGAAACCGAGAAAGTCCTTGGTCAGAGTAAATATTACTTGGCAACAACTAAAAACATCGGTGTTATCAGCGTTGTTCCCAGGCTGAAGGTCAAAACCACAGCACTGCCCCAGCTACTAAGAAGGAGAAAAAATGACTGCTGTAGCTGAACCCAGGACATGCATTAACAAAGCATTAGAGCTTGATAAACAGCCAACAGTAATAACAGCATCATCTGATGATACGGCACAAATGTGAGGAGATGAAATATTCTTACACTAATAATTCGATGACTGTTCTACTAACACAGCAATCATAAATTAGAAAGTGGTATATTAGAATATAATGCAATGATATCCAGCTAACAGGTTGCTTCAAATTACAGATAGTATAGACTGGCTTTAAAATCATATCATTGCAATCCTGTTGTCAGTCATTTATATAAATTAAATGAAACAATCTTATTTATTTTAACTTGTCAAAACTCAAGAACAGCATAAAAAAAAAAAAATTAGTCATCTGCATCTATGACAGCTCCTAGCTGAGAGAAACTTACTCAGATGACTGCTTCTCATCAATATAGGGTTATGTCCTGGGTTCAGCTACAGCAGTCATTTTTTCTCCTTCTTAGTAGCTGGGGCAGTGCTGTGGTTTTGACTTTCAGCCTGGGAACAACGCTGATAACACCGATGGTTTTAGTTGTTGCTAAGTAATGTTTACTCCGACCAAGGACTTTCTCGGTCTCATGCTCTGCCAGGGAGGAGGGGAAGCCGGGAGGAAGCAGAGACAGGACACCTGACCCAAACTGGCCAAAAGCGGGTAATCCATACCACAGCACATCATGCCCAGTGTAAAAACTGAGGACAGTTACCCGGAAGGCCCAGATCTCTGATTGGGTCCGTCTGGGTATCGGTCGGTGAGTGGTGAGCAGTTGTGTCCTCTCCCCTTGTTATTCTTCTTATCATTATTATTATTGGTTTTAGCAGTAGTGGTTTGTATTATACCTTAGTTACTGGACTGCTGTTGTCTCAGCCTGTGGGAGTTACGTTCTTTCGATTCTCCTCCCCATCCCTCCAGGAGCGGGGGAAGGATGAAGAGGGGGGAGTGAGCGAGTGGCTGCGTGGTTGTGAGTTACCGGCTGGTCTTAAGCCACAAAAGTTACAAAGGTGGGAGCAAAAGGACCCACCCTGAGTTCCATTTTTAAAAAGTCTACCAAAGCTTTGGACTGGTAGAAATTCTTTTTGCCAGGAGGGGAGAGAGGGATGGGAAGCCAGCTGTGCTTCTTGGGGTTTTTCAACATTGCAGAGTTTTCCTGAGTTGCCTCCATTCAAATTAGGGCCTGATTCACAATCACAGAGAATATATTTCCTGGAGAGTCTCTCCAGCTGGACTGCTCCTGTGTGCCGTGAGGTTAATATGACAAATGGGCTGTCTAATGAATTGCCTATACAGTTGTTCCTACTATTCTGCAGCACCATTGGCAGAGAAGGGGAATCTGCCTAAGTCTCAAGCATGCTCACTATGCAGCATCCTACAACCCCAGCAATCCCAAATTAGAGACCTTTGGTTATATCAAGGGTGGGGTGTCCAACTACGAAAGGCTACTGCTTCTGGGAAACATATTAGGAAGGGAGAACAGGTATGTCTCTGCTGTGCTGCCAAGGTAGGAAACATCATTAACCAATTATCTGTGCCTCAATGGGCCAACAAGTTCAAGTTTAAAGCCTTACTTTGTTCAGTCTCTGATGTGCTATGAGTAGGACTCAAGTGGGTGGAAACAGTTTAGTTCTCGCTATCATTAGCATTTCCATGAATCAGATGGTTTTCCTATGGATTTTTTACCCTGTTTCTGGAGCAGCTCACATTCCTTATGCAGGGAAGACTGTAACATATCTACTGTACTACTGGCAGCACAAAAATTATTCAAGGAGTACAGCAATTTTCACACCTTTTATGTCCTGCCATGTCTTCATAAGAGACCATTAAACCAAAATGAAATTATATCAGATTTAGAAGTTGTATTGAGATAATAAAGATTTTAAAAATCTGCATCTCTAAGGCATCTTCCTACTGCGTTTTTTTTCCACTCAAACTTTGCCTACACAAAGCATTTTTAAATTTATTTACCAAAAAGCATAAAAAAATTAGCAAGTAGCGGTAATTAAAAATTAATTATTTTCTAATAAACATTAAAAGTTATGTTTTAGAACCAAATACGTTAATATCTGTGAGACTGCATATGTATGGTCGTGCGTATGTATGGATAGAGAACCTGAGAAACACAGCTGTCATCAAAACATGATTAAGAGTTAATATTATTGCATTGCCATAGAAATACTGAACTTCTTACCTAAACTGACTAGTTTTGCATTGGGCATGTACTGATTACAGATGTAGTCAATCTTTTGTGGCCACTTTATTCCTCTAGCCTTCTTCAGCTAGAGGTATTGTGTTAGAAACAGTCATTTCTTTACGCAGATTAAAGGGACATGCATAACTGCAAACACTTCCTATTGCACTAAACGTCATATACTGAGAATGATTAAGATTTTAATCTCAAACTCTAAGTATATCTGAAGGGAATTCTCCCCCTCAGGATAATTCAGATTTGTAATGGGTCTTTAATGATATCTTGGAGTCTAGCACTAACTGCTCTGTATTTTTACAGTAATGCTCTCTGTTGCGTCTCTTTCCTTTTTTTCAGACTGTTTTGCAAAGGACTTTTTCCTACAGTTTTTCAGGTATCTAGAATAATGAATTTGGTATCAAAGCAAATGCAGGAAAAGAAATAACAATGATCAGTTCCATGTCACATTGACCTGACAACTTCATTTAATGCTTTAGGTTATGCGCTTTATTCCTTATGCTTTTTCCATTTGCCTAAACCACAATTTGTCCTAGATCTTTTTTTTATTTTCAAGACTATTCCAGCAAGGGGTTATATAAGTTTTAATAAGACTAATCATGGCAAAAAAATTTTAGTGCAGATCTGCAACTGCAGTATCTCAGCATACATGATAACTGAGGAGCTACAGTGAAGGTGCTGTTGGTGCCCAAATTGTGCATGGACAATCGGGCATCTTTTGGATGAATTTCCACTGGCTCAATTTTTACTTGTGTATCTCTTGAAACTGCTACTGTCTAACCTGCCATGCTTTATGCAAATAAATAATAATAGCAACAATAATTGAGTCTGTCAATATTTGAATGTCATCGGCTGTAATCTATTCTAGTTTTATTTGTAGTTATTATCCAGTTTTGAGGAAACTTATTAGTACGTGCACAATAGATTTAGCTAGAACGTAAGCACAGATTGTTTAAGTATCTTTTCTAAAGCTATCTTTAAAGCTCATGAGGAACTCCTGTGAATTGAGAAGCCAGAGTATAATGTTCTCTGCTGAGACAAAAATGCATTGAATCCTACAAATCCCATAAAGCTACTCAACTTTGGTATTATTTCTGGCTACTAGGTTTGATTTCTGCTGGAATGTGCGTGGCTGACTAATGCCATGAATCATCGGTGCTCCACTAACCTAAATCAAACTGGATTTGTTCTAATTTCAGTCAGTAACAAAGTTGTTACGAAGTGTTTGTCAACTTTCAAACTCGGTAGATTCCTAAACAAAGTACACATTTGTGGCTTCACTTACAGGTTTTTCTTTCTTGTTAGTTTTTTCTTTTTTTTTTTAATTCAACTGTCATTCAGGGGGAAAGCTGCTAGAGCTTTCAGTCTGATATAATTAAGACAGATAATTTTCCTCAGATATAAATCACTTCCTGTCAGGAGGACAGGGTGGAGGGATGGTGGGTATGGGTGCTGCTACTCCTCTGAGAAGTCAATAAGAGGCAATTAGCTTACCAAAGGGTTATGGGCTATAGCCCCACAGCTCCTCACATCCACAGTCAATCTGCCCACAGAGTTGTCTGCAACAGAGCTACTAGCAGCTTTATGTTTCTAGCACTCAGCAGTGTAACACTGACCACTTCAGCCTCTTTCACTAAGTCCAGTATTTTCCTTGAAGCTGTTAACCTGTCCTCAGACCTCATTCAATTCTGGAGATAGGGAGGTACATTCTTGACTAAAAGCTGAATCTGTGGCTTTTGTGAGGAAAGGAGGCCCCTATTCATCCAAAATCTCATTCTCTTAGGAAAAGGTTTGTTGTTGTTGTTGTTAAATATCAATTTCAGTAAAGAAATCTAAAAATGTTACATATTTTTTTTGCAATAGGTATAAAGGAAAACAGTACTGTATTTGGTAGAGGAGAATCTTTCTACAGTTGACTTCTTCCCCAGCATTTTGCTCAGCAGTGCTCCAAACTACCCAGCACCATCTCATGCATACTCTGAAGTCAGGCATTTACATTCTGCTCTGCTCACTTCATGCTGCAGCTGCAGCTAGGGTGCAGGTAGCCAAATTCATACTTGACAGTTCAATGCTGTACAACAATTGCCCAGCTCTATTGTCTACTCATTCTCTGTTGGGTTTTATGCCCCATAAATTGCTATTCAGCCTGAAGCTTTAATTTTCACACCCCTGGACAGCTATTAAATTTTCATCTTTCACTTTTGACATAGCCTCATTGTCTTGTTTGTGCTTCAAGAGTAAAATATGAGCAGGCACTGACATTTCTGTATTCTTTCAAAAGTAGTACCAGCTAGAGGTAGGGCAAAACTTTATGCCTGCTGCTCTTTAATGCAGTATTACAATGATTACAAAATTACAGATGTGAAATTACTTGAAATGCTGTACACTGATTTTGGATGTGCAAATAATAGGGCAATTTTCAGGAAAAAAAATACACAACAAAAGAAGGTGGATTGCACAAAGAAGAAAATGGGCAGGAAATTAGACTAACCATTCTTAAAACTATCCAAAATCTGTGGCTGTAAAGCAATAAAGATGTGGTGTTTTTTTCTATAATGTAGTGACTATTCTATTCTGTACTATAATAATATTTTAGGACATTCCAGTAATAAGTAGAGTGA
This sequence comes from Nestor notabilis, assembly GCF_000696875.1. Taxonomy (NCBI): domain Eukaryota; kingdom Metazoa; phylum Chordata; class Aves; order Psittaciformes; family Psittacidae; genus Nestor; species Nestor notabilis. The sequence goes on along the minus strand of NW_009920251.1, from coordinate 1,939 downwards.
CAAAATTAACAACAATCACCTATGCTTCATGCCTTCTATTATGTTTTAGCATCCAAAACATAAATGATATGTGAAGTGTGGAGATTTGAAGGGATTGTACAAAGGATTTTGTCAGATTTTCCAAACCTCAAGTCTAACAGTTTATACTAATCTCCAAGGTTTAAATATAAATATGGAATTATGACCCTAGTTCATGTCTCAGAATAATTTCCGTAATCTCTGCGGAGTTCCTCTGGAGATGTATTTAACTCTGTTGTTTTTCATGCATCCACTTATCTGGTTCCTAATCTGCAGTTTATTATTTTGTGTTCTTTACAGGAAAAGACTGAAAAGTAAAGGAAAGCCAAGTAACTGATGTCTCCTTCTTTATATCCACTAGTACTCACACCTTATACATCCTTTTCTCTTACAGTTTTTAACCAAAACCAGATCAAATTGTGTGACTCTTTTGCCAGTTTTCCAAATATAGTTATAGTTTTTTGGTTTTCTGCCTCGTTTTCACTCTTGTGCCACAGCCCAGCTGGAGTGTTTCTCCCAGGGCTAAATACTTTCTTCCTTCTCCTGTATTTGGCTCAAATACTTTGTCTTCAAAGATTCTAAATGTAGCAACCATGCTTGAAGGCTTTAGGCAGAAGCATCTGCCACAGAGCAGTGCACCAGACTGGAATTTTGGGTGGCATCATCACCTGCTGCACCTTTTTGCCATTGTCTTTTATGCTATTTTCCCAGACTTTGCACCCAAATCTTGTAGAGACATTGCAAAATGAGTTTGTCTGCAAAAATGAGCCTTGTCTAAGTTTTGAATGTCAGGGTCCAAGAAAAAGAATATGTTTCTGGAGTAGTCAGTGCAATAGTCATTTAGTCTTGTGCTGTATGACGCTTCTTCTAATATTTGCTGTTATTTGTAAAGAAAGAGTTTTATTAAGTTGGCTATAGAATGCCAAAGACACTTCTGTGCTATGTCAGAATGAAAAAGGGGACCATTACAGTAAATAGTAAGAATCCAATTCCTGAGCTAGGGTTGCATGAAGTCTGAATAAATTAGCAAGTATAGATCATAGAAGAAATAATGTAACAAAAGAGTTTAAACATGTACTTAAATATATTATATTTAAATGTATAGGGGTTGATCTTGTACGGTTGTGTGAATGTTTATATGTGTCTGTTTCTTACTGTCTTGCATTATGAACTGTCTTACATTGCCTAGCAGTCCCTGCATGTAGGCATATTCCAAACATCGTAAGAATCTAATCAAATAAATAACTTTGCAGCCAAGAATTGAAACAAGCTCAACAATAAAAGACTTGTTGAATGCTTTTCACTTGGCAGAAATAATTTATTCTTTCAAGTTTTAATTACTTTTTTAAAAATGAAAGTGATACAGTATCACTGTAATCAGAAAATCTATGCTCACTCGCCAGTCTTGCAGTTCCTCTGCACAGGCAAGGAACAATGCTCCATTAAAGAACACCCAGTGTATTACAGAACTCTTTTAAACTCTTTTTTTTTTTTTGTTCTCAGAAAAAAAGAAAACTTCAATTAATGGGAATGTTTTCATTGTGGGATTTTGCCCTTGTGATTAATGCAGACACGTAGGATGATGGAGACAGATACAGATTTCAATGGTAGGCTGCAACAGCTGGTTTAATGTAGTGATAGCAACATTTTATAGCTCTAAGTGCCTGGCATTCAGTTGGTGGAATGAAAGATATTGCTTCTCCCTGCAAGTCCTGCCTTGCTTAATACAGCAACAGGGTCCAGCACAGAAGTTATATGTCATATATCTCACAACAAGGTTTCTGAGCCAAATATATCTTGGCCTACACATAGAGTGAAACAAAGTGTCGAAGTTGTTTTCTGGAAATATTTTAGGCCACTATTTCTGGTAAAATCCAGTTTCTTCTTGGTTAAATGAAGTTTAACCAAGACAAGTGCAAGG